>NW_025333850.1:0-13107 GCF_019186645.2 Phyllostomus hastatus
ATATCTATCTACACCTCTATCTTGGTTGGAAGCATCTCTGCACATTTTAATTAAGCCAATCCAGGAGCTCAGAAGGAAGAGAGAAGGCAAATATGTGTCCCATAGCTTAACACAGCTGCTTGCATGTTTGCCGAAGAAACCCCCCCAAAAAAACACAAAATAAAAGTCAGCAAGGAGCATCCAACACTTGCAAGGCCCTGGAGCCCTCCCTAATCTCTGCAGGTAGTTAGTTCCAGGGCTTGTAGGTCACAGAAACAATAGGCCGGTTCCAGGACGGCAGCCCTGGTGCACCTGCCCTGCCTCCACCTCAAAGATCAGCCCCTGGCAGCTCAGGGGCACGAGATTTATGAAAAGAGCCTGCCTATCTGGGAGTCTACAGCTTGCCCACGTCCCTCCAGGGACACCACAGCCCCTGTGGCCTAGGCCCCTGGGACTCTGGGAAGAGCCTCCCACAGTGTTTCTGCACACTTTCTTGGTCTGTCTCCTCCTCAACACGGTGAGAGCTGCCCAGGCATTATTCTAATTGTAAGTGTTCCATAGGGATGTTTCATTTAAGCCATCATGATCCTTTTTGAGAGGAAGTGAGCACAAACCACTAATTAGCTGATGGTATGTGCATTAATTTCAGTGCATCCTCATTATTCACAGATTCAGTATTTGTGACTTTTCGTACTTTCTAATTTAGATTTTTGAAAACGTTCTGCAACTTGTTCAGCCTCTTTCCATGGAGAAGCACAGGACTGGAGTTGGAGAGAAAGCCTGACCTCCTGAGCAGAGGGCTCTGCTCTGCGCTGAGTAGGGGCTCAGAGGGGTGGCTTGGAGAGCCCATTTCCCGCTCTCACCTCCAGGGGGCGCGGTGGAGTCTGGGTCTCAGCCTCCCTCCCTTTGTAAGCTGGCAGAGATGGTGTTGAAACCAGGGGTCACTCCTCCTCCCAGCACTGGGCAGGCTGCCACTCAGGGAGAGGATGAGTGGGCCAGGGAGGGCTGTGCTCGATGGAAAGCAGGCCCCAGGCCCTGCTGGGCGGACATCCCTGTGGACCCTGAGTTGGGGAGGGTCCGCAGAGATCTGGTAGCCACTGAGCCGGCTGCCTGTGGGAGCCCCAACCGTATTGTCCAGCTAGAGCTGGCCTAAGAAGCCTCTATAGTCGCCTCACCCTGGGCCTGCCCCAGCGGTGCCCCCAGCCTGTGGGTCACAGAGAGAGAGAGAGCTTGGGCAGGATTGGGCGCTAGGGCATCTGGACGTGGACTGCGGGTCCTCAGCTCCTGCCCTTGTACAGGAAGTTCTTTGGAGAGTACAGGAAGGGGCTGGGTCCTGTCAGACCTGCACTCTGGCTCTCCCCACCCTTCCTGGGCTCACCCTGAGTTCCCTTGGGTACGCTTTGATGGGAGAGCACCTCAAGGCTGTTATCCCCGGAGGAGGAAGGTTGGTACAGAACTCCCTGTTGGTACAGGGAGTGTGGGCAGTCCCTGAGCCCCCACCTGGCAATGCACACGCCTGAATTTGTCAGGGAACAGGTGGAAAGCTGGATCCATTGGATAACCTCTGGTCCTATTGGTGGGACCATGTGGACCTGCACTCCCTGGGGTTCCTCACGTCCAAGATCCAGAAGCACCATCATGACTTTCAGGCCACAGTCCTGTGGCCTGGGAAGCTCCTCAGGGTGTGGAGAGCCAGGTGCTCAGTGACGCTCTCAGAGGACTAGGGGAGGAGTAAAAACAGTTGCTACAGTGACCACCAAACCTGGTGGAAGCCACTGTCCAGTGCCAGGTGGACAGGGCACAGATTGCCAGCCATCCACAGTTGCTGGCCATCTGGCCTAGGCTCATGATGTCTCACACACTGTCTGGATTCACTGCTGCACTGTGTGTGGAGTCACCAATAGGGAGGCTTCCACTCGAAAGAAGGGGACCCAGAGCCCCTTCCTCTGCAGCCTCCCACAGAGGGTGAGGAGGGGGCTGGTGGCACAGGGGGAGGCCCTGTTCAAGAGCCTTCCCCTCCCCACCAGACTGTGGGGCTCCTGCCTTCACACGTTCCCAATGTGCTGTGAGAGCTGCTTGCTAAATGGCTTGGCCACAAGGTCCCCAGACCCCCGACTGTACCCGCTGAGAAGACTCACATTTCCTGGTTCACATGTCACAGCTACTGTCCTTTGGGCAGTGAGCCACCCCTGTCCAGGGCCTTGAAGCTTCCAGGGGACACACTGCCAGACATGCCCGCCTCCACCACCATGAGGTGGGACTTGGCAGAGCACACCCTCCCCAGGCACACCCACCCACCCAGATGCCTTGCACATGCCCTCTCCTCACAAACACATGTACACATCCAAACACACATACATACCCTTGTTCATACCCCCACACACACACATGCATACAACAGGCCCTCACACACTCCTAACTCCCCACACCCAAACCCTCAGACATGCCCACACACCCTCATGTTCACATACACACGCACACCCTCCAACTCACGGCAGGCACACACACACCATGTAAGCATGCACATACTTGTAACCCTCTATCACACCAACCCACTCACACCATAGACACACAATGCAAACACATACTATGCACACACTCCATGCATACACACAGCACTTGTCCTGTGATCTCTCTGCCCCCGGCACTGGGATCACTGACAACAGCCCCCACGGAGCCTGATGAGTTACAGAACACTCTCCCACTGGCCCCTTCTAAATGTGTTGAGAGTTTTTATGGTGAAGTAATATCAAAATGTGTCAAATGCTTTCTGCATGTACTGAAATGAGTTGTAATTTTAAATTTTTTATCTCTTTATGTGGTGTACCATGCTGATTGATTTGTATAGTTTGAAACATCCTTGCATCCATTAATCAATTATACTTGGTTATACTTTATACTGTTTTTCTATGTGCTATTGTGTTTGGTAGTATCTTGTTGAGGACTGTTGCACACAGGGTGGGGCAAAAGTAGGTTTACAGTTGTGAGTACATGAAACACAAGGTTATTCCTTTTCAAAAAAGATTTTATTTACTTTGAGAGAGAGGGGAAAGGAGGAAGAAAGAGAAAAAGAGAAACATCAATGTGTGGTTGCCTCTAGTGCACACCCTACTGGGGACCTGGCCCCCAACCCAGGAATGTGCCCTGACTGGGAACTGAACCAGCAACCCTTGGGTTCACAGGCCCACACTCAATCTACTGAGCCACACCAGCCAGAGCAGCTTATTCTTACATTATTATTTATTAAATATTGTATTATTTTCACATGAACAACTATAAAGTTACTTTTGCTCTACCTTGTGTATTCACCAGGGGTGTTGACCTGTAGTTTTATGTGCTTCTGGCATTTTTGTCTGCCTTTGTAATCAGAGTAATTCTGGCCTGATAGAATAATTTTTTTAGGGATTCTTCTACTTTATGTAAATTTAAGGGAATTATTATTTATTCCTCTGTAAAAATTGATGGAATTCATACTTGAAGACTTCCAGTTGTGGGCTTTTATTTTTTTGAAATGCTTTAACCTCATTACTTGTTATTGATTGTTTTAGCTATTTTGTCTTTTTTTATATCTGACAAATGAGACTTCATTTAAAAAATTTTTTTCCCATTAGCATATATGTCCCTTATACCCTCTTCCACCTCCACTCACCCCTGCACCCCTCTGCACAATCACCACAGTGGCATCTGTGTCCATGAGTCTTTTTTCATTTTTGCTCTATCCCTCCACATCTCAACCCGCCCCCTTCTCCCCCCAGAGCTGTCAGGCTGCTCTCTATCTATGAGTCTGTCTGTATTTTGCTTGTTAGTTCAGTTGGTTCACCAGATTCCACATATGAGTGAAATCCTGTGGTCCTTGTCTTTCTCTGACTGGCTTATTTCACTGAACATAATAATCTCCAGGTCCAGTGCAACAACATGGATGGATCTATCTTGTCTTGATTAAGACTTGGTAGATTGACTATTTCTAGGAATTTATACATTTCTCTTCAGTTCTCCAAAATGTTAGTGCAAAATATTTCATATTTGTTTCCTATATTAATTTCATTTTTGTTGTATCAGTTGTAGTTTTGATTTTATTTAAATTTTGCTTTGTTTCTTTAAAAAGGTTGTAGATTTATTTTCAATTTTTCAAAAGAAGTATTATCAGTTGTATAAATTATTTCCTATTATCTGTTTTATTAATTTCTACTGTGATATTTATTATCTCTTTTCTTGAGTATATATTATTGATCATGCTATTATAGTTGTCTGTTGTTTTTTCCCCTTTATTCCCCTCTCCCTGTACCACCCCTCCCACCAGCAATCCCTCCTCTTAAGTTCATGTCCATGGGTCATACGTATAAGTTCTTTGCCTTTTCCATTTCCTATACTGTTGTTCCCCCTGTCTATTTTGTGCCTACCATTCATGCTGCTTATTCCCTGTACCTTTCCCCCACTTGCCCACCTTTTCCTCCCCACTGATAACCCTTCAGCTGATCTCCATTTCTGTGATTCTGTTCCTGTTCTAGTTGTTTGCTTAATTTCTTTTTTATTTTGATTTGTTTTCTTAGGTTCAGTTTTTGATAGCTGTGAGTTTGTTGTCATTTTACTGTTTGATCATCTTCTTTTTCTTAGATAACTCCCTTTAACATTGCATATAATAAGGGCTTGGTGATGGAGAACTCCTTGAACTTGACCTTATCTGGGAAACACTTTATCTGCCCTTCCATTTTAAGTGATAGCTCTGCTGGATAATCTTGGATGTAGGACCTTGCCTTTCATGACTTGGAATACTTCTTTCCAGCCCCTTTTTGCCTATAAGTTTTTTTTTGAGAGATCAGCTGTTAGTCTTACTGGAACTGCTTTGTAGGTAACTCTCTCCTTTTCTCTTGCTGACTTTAAGATTCTCTTCTTACATTTTATCATGTGTAATTTGATTATGATGTGTCCTGGTGTTTTTCTTCTTGATCCAAATTCTTCGGGACTCTCTGAGCATCCTGAACTTGCAAGTCTAGTTCTTTCACCAGATTGGGGAAGTTTTCCTTCATTATTTCTTCAACTATGTTTTCAATTTTTTGCTTTACCTCTTCTCCTTCTGGCATCCCTATGATTCAGATGTTGGAACATTTAAAATTATCTCTGAGGTTCTGAGGCCTCTCCTCAGTTTTTGTTTCTTCATTCTGTTCTAGTTGGATGTTTGTTTCTTCCTTTGTTCCAAATCTTCGACTTTAGTCCCAGTTTCCTTCCCTTCACTGTTGTTTCCCTATTTATTTTCCTTTATTTCACTTTGTACAGCCTTCACTTCTTCCTTTATTTTGCAGCCCTACTCAATCATCTCTCTAAGCATCCTGACTAACAGTATATTGAACTCTGCATCTGATAGGTTGACTATCTCCTCATTGCTTAGTTCTTTTTTCTGGAGTTTAGATCTGTTCTTTCATTTGGACCATATTTCCTTGCCTCAGCTGGCCTGTTACATTGTAAGGGGAAAAACCTTAGGTATTTGGCAGGGTGGGGCAAGCCACTTTGCTGCCTTGTGGTGCTGCATGTGGAGGTGGGGTCAGAGAGGGAACAATGTGGCTTGCTTGGCTCTCACACTGCATTCAGTCAGGTCTGTCACTATCCACAAAGGAATTGCATCCTTCTGGTATTCATTCCAGGTGGATGGGTTTGTGTACATTTAGGATCTTGTGGAGCCCCTCCAGAGAACTCTCTCCTGTGAGACAGGGAGTTTCTCCTACCACAGTAATGTCCACAGATTTTTACATTCAGAGATTCTGAGGCTTTATTTTGCTTGCACTGGAACCCTGCGTTGTGTAGTCTGTCTCTCTCTCCATTTGTTTCTCCCAGTTTATTCACGTGCAAATATGGGACCTCTCAGTCTGCCAGGCACCACCTCATCCACCCAGTCCAACAGCTGCTGCTTGGAAAAGTGCCCTCTCCACCCCATCTACCCGTCTCCACCCCTCCTACCAGTCTAGATGAATGTTTCCTCTTTAATTCCTTAGTTGTTGGATTGCCACACAGTTTGATTTTATGGCAGTGCTGGTTGTTTGTTTTTTTTTTTAATTGGTTGTTATCCTTCTCTTGGTTGTATGAGGAAACAAAACCTATCTACCTATGCCTCTATCTTGGCTGGAAGCCTAGTATTTTATTTCAAATCTTATGGGTTAATCTCTCCCATCACTACATTTTGCCTTTCTCCTGCCTTGCTTGTTTGAGTTTGGAACTTTATTTTCTCCCCTCTCTTAGCTTGGATTCTATTCCTTATTCTTACTGGTTCTCCTCCCTCTATCCCCTCAAAATCATTCTCTGTACTGTAGGCATCTCATACTTTCTTTCTCTTTCTTTTAATATTCTTACTCTGCTTTACTTTTATTGATCTTGGCTCATATGTCATTGTTATTGACCCTGTCGTGGTTTTCCTTCAATTTTTGTTCCTATTGGTTTACTATTTTTTAATTCTATTTTTTTTAATTTATTTCAGGCCTCCTATTATACTCTTTATTTTCTTACTCTATTTTGCCATTACCCTTCCTTCTTTTACCTATGTTTTTAAATTCTATTTTCTCCCTTCCTTCACCTTTTTTCTATTGCCTATTATTATTATTATTTCTCCTCCCTCTTCCCTCTCAAAATCATTTTTATCTCCTTTAGTCACCTCATATTCCTTTTTCCTATCTTACAATGTTCTTAATCTCTTTCCACCTTTATCAGTTTTGCTCAGTTGCTGTTGATATTGCTGATATGGCAGGGAGGAATTTTTGCTGGTGTGCTGTTGGTTTTCTAGGTAGTTTTACTTCTGCCAGCACTTGTACAACAGCATACAAGACATGGAGGGTAGTGTGGTTCTCAGTCAGCTAGTCAGAGGGGAAAACCATCCAATGAATCAGCCATCAGTAATCTAAGCCCACCCTGGCTGGTGTGGCCATGGATTGAGCGCCGGACTGTGAACCAAAGAGTAGCCGGCTCGATCACCAGTCAGGGCACATGCCTAGGTTGCAGGCCCAGTCCCCAGTTGGGGGCATGCGAGAGCCAACCAATTGAAGTTTTTCTCCCTCTCTTTCTCTCTCCTTTCCTCTCTCCCCCCCAAAAAAATAAATAAATAAAATCTTTAAAAAAATAATCAAAACCCAACTACCATAACACAGCTCACATAAACTGAATTAATGGGCATCTTTAGAGCATCCAGATCAGGAGATCAAAGAGACTGCACCACTGAGTCCCACAGAACCGCTAGCACAGAAGGCCACACCACAAAGACAGACAGTCAACACAGAGCATTCTGAGATTCAGAAACAAATAAACAAAAAAAGCTGCCTAAAATGGGGATACAAAGAAACAACCCCCAATCAAAAGGAAAGGAGGGTACCCAGAAAAACAGCTGTTTAAATTTGAGTCAAGCAATCTATCAGACATAGAGTTCAAAACAATGATTATAGGGATGTTCAAGAAACTCAGTGAGAACTGTGAAGAACTTTATGGGAACTGTAAGAAACTTAGTGGGAACTACAGCAGCATGAAACAGGACATAGAAGCTATGAATAAGAAGTAGGAGGAAATGAAGAATACACTAGACAGATTTAGAAGCAGGTTGGATGAAGCAGAGGACTGAATTGGTGAGCTGAAAGACAAGGTAGAAAAAAAAATCCACCCAGCCAGAGCAACAAAATAAAAGAAAGAGAGCTTGAGGGAGCTTCAGGACAACATGAAATGTAATGACAATTGCATCATAGGAATATCAGAAGGAGAAGAAAAAGGTCAAGGGATGGAAAACTTGTTGGAAAAAATAATGACAGAAAATGTCCCTCACTCGGTGAGAAAAAAAGTCATGCAAGTTCAGGAAGCACAGAGGATCCCAATTAAGATGAACCCAAAGAGACCCACTCCAAGACACATCATAATTAAAATGGTAAAATTTAAAGACAAAGAGAGAATCTTAAAGATAGGAAGAGAGAAACAGCCAGTAACATACAAGGGAGCTCAGATAGGGCTATCAGCTGATTTCTTAATAGAAAAACTACAAGTCAGAAGGGAGTGTCACAAAATATTCCAAGTAAGAAAAAGGACCTTCAACCAAGACTACTCTATCTAGCAAGGCTCTCATTTAAAATGGAACCTGAAATAAAAGAAGACAAAAGAAGACTAAAAGAGTATACCTCCACCAAGCCAGCACTGCAGGAAATGCAAAAGGGACTGCTTTAACAAGAGGAAAGAGAGAGGGACACAGGTACAAATGGGAAAATGGCAATAATAACCATCAATGTAAATGGATTAAATGCTCCAATCAAAAGGCATAGGGCAGCTAAATGGATAAGAAAACATGACCGGCATATATACTGTCCACAAGAGACCCACCGAAGATCAAAAGATCTACACAGCCTGGAAATTAAGAGATGGAAAAAAATAATCCAAGCCAATGGACATGGAAAAAAACATGGGGTAGCAATACTTATATCAGACAAAGTAGACTTTAAAACAAAGGTTATAACAAGAGACAAAGAAAGTCACTACATTATACTTAAGGGAGTAGTTGAACAAGAGGATAAAACCCTTGTAAACATATATGCCCCCAACAGAGGAGCACCTGTATACACAAGGAAATCCTTGGAGGACTCTTAGACAGAGAGCGACAGAAATACACCCATCATCAGGGATTTTAACACCCCAATGTCATCAATGGATAGATCTTACAAAGAACCAACAAGGATATTGTGACACTGAACAACACTCTGGATCAAATGTACCTAATTGATATTTACAGGACATTTTAGCCCAAAGAAGCAAAGTATACATTCTTTTCAAACTGTGTGTGGATCATTTTCAAAGGTAGACCACATGGTAGGAAAGAAAATGAGCCTTAACAACTTCAAGAAAATTGAAATCATGTGAAGCATCTTCTCAGATCACAGTGGCCTGAAACTAGAAACCAACCTCAGGAAAAAGTCTAAAAAACATTCAAATATATGGAGACTGAATAATGCATTATTAAATATTGAATGGGTTGACAATGAGATCAAGAAAAAATCAGAAAGTATCTGGAAACAAATGAACATACAACAATCAAAAACCTATAGGACATAGTGCAAGCAGTTCTGAGAGGAAAGTTCATAGCAATACCGGTCTGCCTAAAGAACATAGAAAAATCACATAAACAACCTAACCCTGTATCTAACAGGAGAGGAATTACAACAAACAAAGCTCAGAGTGAGTAGGAGAAAGGAAATAATCAAGACCAGAGAAGAATTAAATGACTAAGAGACTAAAAAAAAAAACAAATACAAAGAATCAATGAATCCAGGAGATTGTTCTTTGAAAAGATAGACAAAATTGAACCCTGGCTGGTGTAGTTCAGTGGATTGAGTGCCAGCTTGTGAGCCAAAGTGTCGCTGGCTCAATTCCTATCAGGACACATTCCTGATTATGGGCCAGGTCCCCAACAAGGGACATATGAGAGGCAACCACACACTGATGTTTCTCTCCCTCTCTCCCTCCCTTTCCCTCTCTAAAATAGATAAATAAAAATCTTTTATTTTATTTTTTAAATTAATTTATTTTTAAAAAGATTTCATTTATTTACTTTTAGAGAGAAGAGAAAGAGTAAGAGAGGGAAAGGAACATCAATGTGTGGTTGCCTTTCACGTGGCCCCTACTGGGGACCTGGCTAGCAACCCAGGCGTGTGCCCTGACTTGGAATTGAACTGGCAGCTCTTTGGTTCACACTCCATGCTCAACCAACTGAGCTACACCAGCCAGGGCACAAATAAATAAAAATCTTTAAAATGAAATTGACAAACCCTTAACCAAACTTGTCAAGACGAAAAGAGAGAGGA
Organism: Phyllostomus hastatus; assembly: GCF_019186645.2. Classification (NCBI taxonomy): domain Eukaryota; kingdom Metazoa; phylum Chordata; class Mammalia; order Chiroptera; family Phyllostomidae; genus Phyllostomus; species Phyllostomus hastatus. The sequence continues at coordinate 9,792 of NW_025333850.1, forward strand.
CTCTAATAAATAAAAATCAGAAACAAAATAGGAGAAGCAAAAACCAATACAACAGAAATTCAAGGGGTTGTAAGAAATTACTATGAACAAGTATATGCCAAGAAACTGGAAAACCTAGGTGAAATGGACAAATTTCTAGAAATGTACACTCTCCCAAAACTGAATGGATAAGAAGCAGAAAGCCTGAACAGACTGACAACAACCAGCAAAAGTGAAGCTGTAATAAAAAAATTCCTGGCACACAAAGGCCCTGGACATGATGGCTTCATGGGTAAATTTTACCAAGTATGTAAAGAAAAACTAACACCTACCTTTCTTAAACCATTGCAAAAAATTCAAAAGGAAGGAAGACTCCCAAACTGTTTTCATGAAGCCAGTATCATCCTAAATCCAAAACCAGGTAAAGACACAACAAAAAAAGAAAATTATAGGCCAATATCCCTGATGAATATAGATACTAAAATACTCAACAAAATATTGGCAATCTGTTACATTGGCAATCTGATCCATTACATTAAACAGGTCATGCAGCACAATCAAGTGGGATTTATCCCAGGTATGCAAGGATGGTATAATATTCACAAATCGATAAATGTAATACATCACAAAACCAAGTGAAAGACAAAAATCACATGATCATATTCATAGATGCTAAAAAGCATTTGGCAAATCCAGCACCTATTTATGAAAAAAGCACTCAGCAAAGTGGGAAAAGAGAAAGCATATCTAAACATAATAAAGTCCATATATGAGAAACCTACTGCCAACATCATATTCAACGGGCAAAAATTGAAAGCATTTCCCTTAAGATCAGTAACAACACAATGTTATCCACTTTCACCAGTCTGATTCTATATAGTACAAGGAAGTTCTAGCCATAGCAATCATACAAGAAAAAGAAATAAAAGGCATCCAAATTGGAAAGGAGAAAGTAAAACTGTCATTATTTACAGATAACATGATAGTGTACATAGAAAAACCTATAGTCTCCACCAAAAAAAAAAAAAAGCTCCTCGACCTAATAAGTGAATTTGGCAATTTAGCAGGGTACAAAGTCAATATTTAGAAATCAATGGCATTCTTCTACACCAATAATGAAGTATCAGAAAGAGAAACTTAAAAAAATACCATTCACTATATCAACAAGAAAAATAAAATATCTAGGAATAGATTAACTAGGGACATAAATGACCTGTACTCAGAAAACTATAGAACATCAAAAAAGAAATTGAGGAAGATACAAATAAATGGAAGCATATACCATGTTCATGGATTGGAAGAATTAACATCATGAAAATGTGCATATTAACCAAGCCATCTATAGATTCAACACAATTCCTATTAAAATATCAATGACATATTTCACAAATCTAGAACAGATATTCCAAAAATTTATAGAACCCCAGAAGACCCCAAATAGCTTCAGCAATCCTGAGAAAGAAGACAAAGTTGGAGGGATCACACTGCCTGATATTAAACTATGCTACAAGGCCACAATAAGTCTAGTACTGGCATAAGAACAGACACATAGATTAAAGGAACAGAATACAGAGCCCAGAAAAACATCTATGTCTCTATGGTCAATTAATATCCAACAAAGGGGGCATGAACACACAATGGAGTAAAAACAGTCTGTTCAATAAATGCTGTTGGGAGAACTGGACTGGTACACACACACAAAAATGGAACTACTCCATCAACTTAACACCATACACCAGAATAAATTAAAAATTGATTGATAAAGAACTGAAATATAAGTCACTATACCATAAAAGTCCTAGCAGAAAACATAGGCAGTAAAATTTCAGACATGCCACGTAGTAATATTTTTGCCAATGTATCTCCTAGGGTAAGGGAAGTAAAGGAAAAAAATAAATGAATGTGGCTACATCAAATTAAAAGTTTCTGTACAGCTAAAGAAACAATCATCAAAATGAAAAGAGAACTGACTGTATGGGAGAATGTATTTGCCAGTGATACAGCAGACAAGGTTTTAAGCTCCAAAAATATATAAAGAATACATATGACTCAACACCAGGAAGACATAAAACCCAATTAAAAATGTGCATAGGATCTGAATGGACACTTCTCCAAGGAAGACACAAACATGCCCCATAGACAGTGAAAAAATACTCAGTGTCACTAGCCATCAGAGTGATGCAAATTAAAATCACAATGAGATACCAACTCACACCTGACAGAATGGCTATCATTAATAAGTCAACAAACAACAAGTGCTGGTGAGAATGTGGAGAAAGGGAAACCTTCATGCACTGTTGGTGGGAATACAGATCGGTGCTGCCACTGTGAAAAACAGCATGGAATTTCCTCAAAAAATTAAAAATGGGACTGCCTTTTGACCCAGCGATTCCACTGCTGGGAATATACTCTTAAGATTCATCAGTTCAAAAGAACTGAAGCACCCCTATGCTCATAGCACTGCCATGTACAATAATCCTGAAAACAGCCTAAGTGCCCACCAATAAGTGAGTGGATAAAACAACCATGGTACATTTATAGAATGAAATACTAACAGCAGAAAGAAAGAAGGAACTCCTACTTTTTATGACAGCATGGATGGAAATGGAGAATATTATGCTAAGTGAAATAAGCCAGTCAGTGAAAGACAAATACCATATGATCTCACCTATAAGAGTCTAATGAGCAAAATAAACTAATGAGCAGAATAGAACCAGAGTCATGGAAACATGGAACAGACTGAAAGTGACCAGAGGGGAGGGAGGAGGGGGTTAGTTAACAGGGGAAATAAGGAGAAAGGGCTAGTCAAAGAACATATATGAAAGAACCAGGGACATGGACAAGAGTGTGGGGACTGACTGTGGGAGACAATCAGGGGATGCTCATGAGTTGGGCAGGGGAGGACAAAGGGGGGAAAACTGGAAAAACTAACATAATAGCAATAATTTTTAAAAATTAGAACAAAGAACAACTATCAAATAAAGCCAGAGTCTAGACATAAAAAAAAGAAACTTGAATTTATTGACAGGTGACACACTGTAAAATTTATAATTAAATTAGCATATTTGTGGAGAGCAAATGTTTCAAAGAAGAAATCAAGAGAAAAAATTGTTCAGACAAATGAATATACAACATGATGGGAAGCATCAAAAGCAGTTCAAAGAAGGAACTTTATATTAATACCAACATTAAAAATATATATATATAAGGCCAGGTATAGCTCAGTAATCTAGAGTGTCCCTATATGCCAAGGTTATTATTCATTCTGTGTCAGGACACATGCAAGAATCAACCAATAAATATATAAGTCAGCAAAATAACAAATTAATGTTTCTCT
>NW_025333851.1:0-35428 GCF_019186645.2 Phyllostomus hastatus
GTGTGTCAAGTGAGCCTGTGAGCTAGGGATTCACATGGATTTTTAATTAGAAATGTGGAGGTCAATTGGGCTTTGGAGGCTCTTATATCTTCTGGATTACTTTTAGGAGGCTAATTCAACAAGACTAGGAGATAGATTGGATATGGTATTTCAAATTGAATAACTAAATTTTTAAAAAATCCAAATAACCTGTGAGTCCTAGTACACTCTAAACTAAGGTTATGGCAAAAGCTGCTACTTTCCCCACACAGTGCCCATTCTATCCTACTTCTAACTAATAGAACCACAATTTTTATGTGGGTGTCAACATTTTGAGATTAAAAAAGTTATTCTGATTGTCTAGCCTCTTTTGCAGATGGAAGAGGCTTGGAGACATCAAATAACACTCTGGTAAATGAAAATACAAGTAGAAGCTGTTGGGTAGAGTTTCTGGAAATGATTGACTCAGGCAGCATGTAGCCCTTTGTCCTTTGACTTTTTCTTTCCTCCTAGGAAGTGTAAGAAGTGATGGATCCCTGGCAGTTTCTTGGAAGTATGAAAACAAGAGTGACTACTTAAGGACCAGAGGCAATGAGCTAGAAAGACCCTCTATCTGTCATAGCATGATAAAATGAGCATATAGCCCTGGACTACATGTTATAGAACTTCTTTATGTGAGAGAAAAATAAACTCCATCTTTTAAATAACATTATTATTTGAGTTTTCTGTAACATAAAGTTGAACCAATCTCTAACTAATAGAGATAATGTTCATTAGAAATACAAATTCTTGCCCTAGCTGGTGTGACTCAGTGGTTGAGTGCTGGGGTGTGAATCAAAGGGTCACCAGTTCAATTCCCAGTCAGGGCACATGTCTGGGCTGTGGGCCAGGTCTCCAGTAGGGAACGTGTGAGAGGAAACCACACATTGTTGTTTCTCTCCCTCTCTCCCTCCCTTCGCCTCTGTCTAAAAATAAATAAATAAAATCCTAAAAAAATACAAATTCTTCATTTTATCAGAGACTGAATGAGTAAGCCAGGATAGATCCTAACAATCCAGACCTTCAGAGGTGCTCTAGGTGACTCTGACACAGGTGACGTTGCTGGTGTAAGGTCTGCATGTGGCCACAACAGCCCTGTGCAAACTTTCCTTCCCCACCTCTTTCACCAAACATGCACATCAATACAAATGCCCAATTTTCTCCACAAACATTTTTGTAGTATTGAAACTATATCAAGAAAACTATATCCCACATGTATTTACTGAACTAGGAGCAAGAATAAATGTAGCAAAACTGTTAATTATTTGGTAACAGAAGTACCCACTTTCAAAAAACATCTTAGGAAGTGGTAGTGGAGAACATACCTCTGTCAATTAGATAGGGGAAACTATAGAAATTGAGGCTGAAATCACACTATTCACTGACAGAATCAGATTCAGATCTTTGTAATTTTTACACAATGTTTCCACTGATCAGTTTTACAATGAAAAGTTGGCTGAAAGAGTCTTAAGATCCTCCCCAATTCTAATGCCTGATGAATCTTTTTCCTACACAGTCAAAAAGAATGGCAAACATCCTCCAGGATATTTCATAAATGTTTTCAAAATTGATTTAAAGATATTTTGTGCATAAAATAGAGTGAGAGATGGAGGAGAGCAGAAGGATGGAAGAAACTTTTGCTTCTTCCTCGGACAGAAGGAAAAAGAGAAGAGAATGTTGGCGGGAACAATGTATGCATTAGAGAGTGCTAGGAGAGAAGTCTGGAGGATGGTTTGGGTTGGATGTCTGCAAAAATGCACCTGGATATTGGCCAGTAGGAAAGAAAGAAATATTAAAGCTTTTTGAGCAAGGAACTGATGTTCTTTAAAGACACTAGATGGGTTTGAAAAGTTAGTGAAGAAATTTAAAATTGTAGTTAAACAATGTCACCTAACTCTAAGATATGAAAGGGCTGTCCACTGCCTCACAACAAAGAGGGAAAGAATCGAGTTCCCTTAATATTTGTATGCATTTGTCCACACACAACAAGTATATCTAAAATCAGAAAATGAAACCAGAAACATTGCTGTCTTTGGAGTGTGAACTGTGAGGTTAGCTAAGTGGAATGAAAGAAAATACTTTTTTTATTCAAAAATGAAATAAATGAAAAAAAATGTATTTATCATAAATAGAGTTGTTCCAGGAACTGGAGGATGGTTGAACATTAGAACATCTATTAATAAAATTATTCACATTGAAAAACAGAAAATCCATGTAATAATGCTACATGGTTACTACAATGCTATCCAAGATAACTAAAATAGTAAACTTCAAAATATATTTTCATATAAAATATCAATTAATTAAGAAGAAAATATCTAATCCGATTACAAGATAAAGAACATATTTTTGAAACCATCAGTAAACACTATATCCAAAAGTCAAAACAAATGCCATTTATTTTGAAAGATAAGATTACTCATAAATATTCATTAAACAATCTCTCAACAATAACAGTATAATAGAAAAAGAAAGACTCTATTTATATAATACCAAGAAAATGTGAATGTCTGGGAAGAAATTTAAGCAAATTAATAAAACTAGAAAGCTTTTATATGAAATCTAAAATAAAGAGGAAATGTATATTTTATACATTCATAAATGTATATTTATAATTCATACATTAATTAATATTAATTGGAAGATATAGATTATAAAGTTTATAGTGCTTAAAAATAATTTTAAATTTAAAAATAACCAGAAAAGAAAGCAATTTCATAAAGCTTTGAAAAAAATACAATCTGGAAAAATAGCTTTTTTCCTTCCTATCTGAAATTGTAAGAATTATCATCTTTATATAAGGTTCACAAAGCACATAGCTGTGTGTCAGTGCTCTACTTCCAATACTATCAGACATTAGTCACCATTTCCGTATAACACTCAATGTTTTGAAACCTCAAAGAAGAGGTAAAGACCTATACATTCTCGTTAGGCAGAGAAAATTACATACAGAAGATTCAAGTTCATTTCCACTGAAACAGTAAATGCTAGAACAGCACTTCTCATAACATGTGTTTGGGGATCACTGGAGGATCCCTCAAGTCTTTCAGGTGGTCTTCAAGGTAAAAATTATTTTTAATAATAATACTATGATACATATCATTTGGATTTTTCACTATCTTGACATTTACATTAAAGGGGCAAATGAAATTGTTGACATCTTAACACAAGTAAAATCAATGACACCAAAATGAGCTAGTAGTCATTGTATGCACTTACCAGCACCACATACTTGCAAAAGAAAAAAAAGTTTGACTTAAGAACATTTGTGATAAAGTAAAGAAAAGAAATGATTACATCTTGACCCTTGTATATACATCTTTTTACTATCCTGTGTGATGAAACAGGAGGTACACGTAAAGGATATCTATGGTTTACTGTGCATGACGGTCGTCTCAAGATAAAGAAGTGTTACTTATAACATTTGTTCTTACATGAATTTATTTAACATTCCTTTACTGATTATATACTGTGCACTGAACATTGTGTTAGACGGCTAGGTGCAAAACAGAGAGAACCCAAGCACTCTTCTCTGGAACATTTAGCCCAATAAGAAGAGGAGACAAGCCCCAGTTTAGTGCAATGTGATCGGTGCCAGGATTAAAATAAATACACTGCACAGTTGTTAGAAATGGAGGGTGAAGTGTAGCTCCAGAGGTCATGAGATGCTTAAAATATAAGAAGCCACTTGAACAGTGGAAATTGAGCAGCAGTAGCTGTAATAAACCCTAAAACAATTTAAGGACTTGTCATCTCAGGGAAGTTCCCAGGTGTTCAATGGGCCAAAGAATATTGAGATATCCTCTTCAAGGAGAAAGATTTGTAGCTGCACTCCACCTACTGCAGGAAAAGAGGCACAAAAGGGTAGGCCTTTTTGGATTTTGGAAGCAACATGTGCCACATGTGGGCATGTGATACTTTGACCTATTCACAGAGTCACCTATAAAGCTGTCAGTTTTGAATGGGAGGAAGAGCAAGAGGAGACTCTACAGCAACTATGGGCTTTGATGCAATCTGCTCTATGATTTTGGTCTTATGACCAAGCAAATCCAACACTGATACTTGTGTTTTCATGGTAAATAGGATAAAGGATTTAGAAAGCACTCATAGGAGAATCACAGCATCATCCTCTAAAATGTGGGAGAATTTATGCCCATTTCTTCAAATAACTATTCTCCTTTGAGAAACAGCTTTTGGCTTGCTAATTGACCTTGGGGAAGTCTAAATACCTAACTTAGAAACAACAGGTGACCATGCAGCCTGAACTTCTGTTATGAATCAAGTGTTGTCTGGCCTACTTAGCCATAATGTTGGTCGTGCCCAGCAGCAATCTATCATCAACAGGAAATGGTATATGAGAGACTGGGCTCAGGAAGACCCAGAAAGTCCAGATAAGTGCCTCAGATTCCTTTGACACCAACTTTTCTAGCATTATCTACCCTCCTTTAAACTGTGCCTATAGCATCCTAAGGAGTTCCTTACAATTAGTTAACTAAGGAAGAAAAAAAAATAAAGACTACTTTTCATACAGAATTTCACATTTTCTTGGTGCTACACAAAACTAGTACTATAGCCCCACCAAAAGCCAATACTGAAGGAAAATCCCCCCAAACATCAGGTGATACACTTTGGTTATCTACGTATTTAGAGAGAGATGACTAGAAGTACTGATCTACATTGATTCATCAGCAGTTACTAATGTTTTTGCTGGGTGGTAAGAGAATTGGAAGAGGATTTGAAGATTAGTGACTAGAAAATCTAGGGAAGAAGTATCTAGATAGACCACTCAGAATGGACACACATTATAAAAATAATTATGTTCCATTCCAGCACCAACCAAGGGAAAACTTTTGCCCACCTCCACCCAGCACTCCTACACTCCCTCAAGCAATCCCCTCCCATTTTCATGTCCATGGATCATGTGTGTAAGTTCTTTGGCTACTCTATTTCCTATACCATACTTTCTATCCCCATGGCTATTCTGTAACTACATATTTAACCTTCTTAATCCCTCACCACTTCATCCATTCTTCCCCTCCCCTCTCCCATCTGGCAATCTTCTGGTAATTAATTACTTTTCTCTTGCTTTTAAGAGTCTCTCCTTATCTTTAAATTTTGGCCTGTTAATTATGATGTGTCTTAGAGTGAGCCTCTTTGCATCTATCTTGCATCCATCTTGTTTGGGACTCTGTGTGCTTCCTGGACTTGTATGACTATTTCCTTCACCAAATTAGGGACATTTTCATTCATTATTTTTTTCAAATAGATTTCCATTTCCTTCCTCTTTCTCTTCTCCTCCTGGAACACCTAGGATGCAAATGTTGGACCTCCTGAAGTTGTCCCAGAGGATGCTTACACTATCCTCATGTTTTTGAATTCCTTTTTCTTCTTGTTTTTCTGACTGGTTGTTTTTTGATTCTTTATGTTCCAAATCATTGATTTGATTCTCAGCTTCATCCATTCTACTGTTGTTTCCCTGTAAATTGTTCTTTATTTTAATTAGTGTATCCTTCATTTCTTACTGGATCTTTTTTATGCTGCTGAGGTCCTCAGTAAGCTCCTTGAGCATCCTTACAATGAGTGTTTTGAACTCTGTATCTGATAGATTGCTTACCTCCATTTCATCTACTTCTTTTCCTGTAGTTTTGATATGTTCTTTCAGTTGGGCCATGTTTCTTTGTCTCCTGGTTTTGGCAGGCTCCCTGTGTTTGTTTCCATGTAGAGCTGCTTTGACTTCTTGTCTTGGTAGTGTATGTAGTAGGACACACTAATGTAGTAGGTGTCCTGTAGGGTGCAGTGGCATAGCCTCCCTCATCACCCAAGCTGAGTACTCAAGGTGCGCCCTTTCTGTGGGCTGAATATACCCTCCTCTTGTAGTTGAGACTTGGTTGCTACTGGCAGATCAATGGGAGGTATTTACCCAGACCCATCAGCTGCAAGGACAGGCTGTAAACCCTGACAACTGACCTCTGCCCTCTGTGGAGGGTCAGCTGTGCAGGGGCAGGGTGGTGGGCTCCAAAGTTGTCTGTGGCTGTCCACTTGGTACATCGGCCCTGGGGTTTTCTAAGTGATGCATGCCAAGGTCAGCCTCCACCTGTGTTTTGCCCAGGGCACACTACCTGAGCTGTAAAGCAATCTGAGATGGCTGCTACTTGCGCTGGGTTTGGAGATTACCAGGTGAAGCCAAGGTGTGACTCTAATCTGCCTGCTGCTAGGGCTCACTAAAGTCAGGTGTTGTTTGTTTGATAGGATTTAGGAGCTAAGACCAGCCATTCTTAGGGAAAATCATCTTAGATGGGCCCATGAGTTGGGTGGGATGGAGCCTCTGGGGATCTCCAAGGTGGGTCAAAAGTGTTCACCAGGTTGATGGAGTCTCAACCTGGCTGGTTGAGACCAGCCTATTGGCTCTGTAGGGGAAGGGCTCAGCCAAGGGACAATGGCCTCTGCTTGCCCCAATGCCAGACACTTCTGTGTCTCCTTATGTAATACCACTGGTGCCCTTCAAGCTGCCACCCTGGTGCTGGAACTCAGAGGGAGTGAGTTTGAGTAAGTGAGCCCATGTGTGGGTTCCCCAGGAGGAACTACTTGGGACTCCAGAAGGCCCCTCTGCTGATTCAGTCTCTGCTGGTTTTTGCATCTAGAAGTTGTGGGGACTTATCTTACTGGCACTGGAATCCTGGGCTGGGGATCCTGGTGTGGGGCTGGTACTCCTTGCTCCTGAGATATCCCTCCCAAACTTTAATCCTTGTGAGTGTGGGGCACCCTCTTCTGTGTCTGCACTCCTCCTACCAGCCTGGTGGATGTGGTTTCTTCAATTCTGTAGTTGTCAGACTTTCATTCAATTTCTAATGTTCCTGAGTGATGATTGTCCTATATTTTAGTTGTGATTTTCATGTGGTTGTGTGAAGAGGTGAGCCATGTCTGCCTACATTGCCATCTTTACGGGAAGTCAAATGATACATTCTATGGATGTGTTAGCAGCTTTCCCCAGCCACCCCAATGCTTGCTCAATGATCCCACGAACAAAGTGGCCTTGTTAGCAGGATGGAAGGTATGCATGAGCTCAATAGCACTGATTTCCCATTATTAAGTTTGACCTCACTAATACTATTTCTAAGTGCCCAAATTATAAACTTCGGAGACTAACACTGAGATCCTGATATGGTGACATTCCTCAGAGGAACTTCCCAGACACCTGGTGATATGTTGATTGCATCAGACATCTTCCATGATGGAAATGGCTAAAATTCGTCCTTACTGGAATAGACACACACGCTTGTGTATGGATTTGTCTCCCTGTTTATAATGCTTCTACCAGCATCATCTTCATAAACTCACAGAATGCCTAATCTCATCAAGATATTTCCCATAGCAATTATTCTGATAAAGGAACTATTTTCATAGCAAAGGATTATAGCAGTGAGCACATGCCCAAGAAACTATCTAGTCTTACCACATGCCTCATCACCCATAAGTGGCCAGTCTGTTAAAATGTGGAATGGCTTACTGATTTGGTTAAGACTCCAACAGGAGTAAAACTCCATGAAAAGATGGGGTTCCGTCTTGCAAGATGCAGTATATGCTTTATATCAGAGATGATTATATGCTGTTGTCTGCCCCTTAGCCAGAATACACGGGCCCAGGCATCAAGGAAGTGGCCCTGGAAGTAGATCCTCACTATTATTAACAGTAAACCCACTAGCCAGAATTTTGCTTCCAATCTTTGTAACTTTTACCTTTTAGTTTAGAGTTCTTATTCTCCTGGTGGAGAAATGCTTCTGCCAGGAGACACAACAATAATTCCATTGAACTGGAAGATGAGATTCTCATGTTGCAATTTGAAGCATATGTGTCATTGAACCAGTGAACAGAAAAGAGAGGTTACTCACCTCACTGGAGTTATTGATACACTATTACCAAGGGGGGGAACTGGATTGCTGCCACATAACAGATATAAAGAAGATTATGTCTGGAAACCAGGGGATTTTTCTGGGGAATCCCTACAGTAAAAGTTAATGGAAAGTGAGCACAAGAAATAAAAAGGCAGGATTACTGATGACTCAGACCCTTAAAGAAGGAAGATTTAGGTCACTCCTCAATGTGAATAACCACAATCCACTGAACTTATGGCAGAGAGTAGGTGAAATATAAAATGTGTAATAAAAGAAGGGAGCTGTCGATGCCAACTGTAGCCTCATGACCAAATCTGGAATCAAGGATTGTAATGGTTGTCTCTTTATATGTATGTGATCCTGTGTGTATGCTGTTATTTTCTTCTCCTCATAATTTGCATGTACAAATTGTTGAAGATTAAATCTATAGTTTAGTCTGTATATAACAGCATATTCAGTAGCAATTCATCTATATTTTAGAAGTGATTAATATAGTCAAAAATTCTTAGTGACTGTTGGGACTATAGGCTTCCTCGTTTTGGGAAAAGGATGAGAACTTCTTCACTTGTTCAAAGGACAGCTTTAGCTTATTAGATGGAAATATGGAGGAGCCAAGTCATTGTTATTTGGAAGTTCAACTATGTGTGGAGGCATGCGTGTGAAAGATCAGTAACCAGGAGGATGGGTGTGCCATTATCAATTTATTGCCTTATAAATCCAAACTTAACCTCCATTGCCCTATTTGGGATTCTGGACCTGGACCTTGTAAACACTACCCTTTGCCAGCTGGTGTGATATTAAACTTTGTCCATGGAGGGAACTGGAAGGGCCTTGGAGAAAGAAGAGGCTTCTTTTCCTGGTTCTGCCATATCTGGCACACCTCTTGTTTCTGCAGTGTTTGCCCAGCCTGTGGGACACCAGTGACACCCCTCCAGCAGAGTTCATTGACAGCTCCACAGGTGGTTTCTTGGCAAGTTTCAGGAGCACGACAAGCCCAGTTCAGCTGCATCCTTTTGCCAACTTCCTGTACATTTTGTTGAAACCCTGGAAGGAGTTTTCCTGCTTGCCAGCCTTTTCCTCTGGCACCTCAGCAAACTTCACCATCACCCACCAGGGTAGCACCACACTCTCCCCGCCGACACACTCCCCAATGAGGTCTGAAGCATTAGTAGGAGAGGAGGGTATGTATTGCTATGTGTTACCTACTTTGGAAGTTCGGGTTAGTCCTAGTGATGAGAACTTCTCCCTACATATGCTATTCCTATGTTCTTTAGAGATTTTTTCACTCATTAGTAATTAATTCTCTTATTATTTAGCAATGGTTTATATTAAACTTTCATCATTAAAATTATTGTTTTCTTCTTATTATTAGACCCTTACTGATGTAGGAGTCCAGGAGAAGAAAGACATTAGATGCAGAAAGACCAGCATCACAGGTCATGTAACAGTATCATACTTTTAAGCAACTTAAGTGTGTGGTGCCAAACACGCAGGCATGGTCGGGTGGCAGAGGAGTTGGGGAGGTGGGACTGTACCACTTAAACCTGGAGAGTCCCTCTGCGCCAAGAAAAAGAATGCTTCTGTTTTTCATGCTATGCTATTTCATTGTTTATTTCAAAAGTATTTTTCCAGGTAACAGTAGGTAAAATAAGTACACTAGCTAATTTAAAAATTAATTTAGGCAGACAGTAATAAGAATTTTCTTGGACAAATTATTTTGAGGTTAATCTTTAGCTAACAGACAACTGATGATATTTTATCTAAGAAGTAAACTCAGTGTTGGTCTTTAGAGAGAGAATGCCCCACTGTGGCCATGTAGAGAACTTACAACGAAGTATTTGCTGGGTTTGTGATCTGCTTCCTTTGTAAACCAGGCACTGTGGCACTCAGCGCACAGTAATACACAGCTGAGTCTTCCTCTTGAGCTACTTGTTTCTTCAGGTGGAAGGATGCCTCACTCTGGTTAAGGTCAGCCGTGAAACCTTTGGTGCTGCCTCTTGAGATGTGTTTCAGGAGAAACTGGAGGCTGTGTTTGGGGTACTGGACATACCAAAAGAGGTAAGGACTCCCAGAATATTCGTAGTTGCACTTCACCTGCATCGAAGTCCCTTTAAGAACTGAGATGTGGTCCTCAGGCTGAGTCACCGTCTGGGCTCTAATTCCTCCTGTAACACCAATTCTAGATCAGGGATCATCTTGCAGACAGAGGACAGTATTTCGTTAAATTGGTTCTAAATCAGAAGACCATAGAAACAGAATAAAAAGAAATTTTACTCACTGAGTGTCAATATGATCACAAGCACTGAAGTGAGGATGGGCTTCATGTCTGAGCTGAGGAGACACAGGAGGCTCTTTTCTGGACACAGTTCGGCCACATGGACCCTGGCAGAGCAGTGCGTGCATTTACCCAGCATGTAAAGCAAAAGTGTTTCCTCAACGGGCTGACTGCTTTCTGACTTTCTCCTAAATTCAGTTTGTGATGTTTCTTCCTGTAGAGGCTGAATGTGGTACTGCAGATGATCTCGGGTTTCAGGAAGCCTTTAAATTCTGAGCCAGAATGGAGGGGGAGTGGGGTGGCAATGGGGTCGGGGGTGGGGAGGAACTCCCCCACAGTTAATAAGGGCAAGGGTAATGCTATATTAGGTGAAAAAGCATGTCACCAGAAGGATCCAGAAAGAGATGTCAATGACACAGAATAGAAAGTGTAACATACAAAGTACTAATGGAAAAGTAGATACAATAAAAATGGGGAAAAGAAGGAATGGTCAATAAAATATACCTTCATGAATGTAGAACCATTTAGAAATTAACAAATAAATTTGAATGCTTACTTTAATATCTGTTGCAGAAAAATTCCAAATGGAGATAATATTTAATATTTTTATATAAAATAAAAACTTTTTTTCATAAATTTACAGTGGTCATAAGGGAAAATATCAGACTTCAGAGAGATGTAAAATTTCATACAGGTATGTTAACTAAATGTTAAATATTACCAGATCAAATTATTTTTCCATCTGTCATCATTGATTCTGACCTTTCCCACACCAGGAGTGGTCCATTAGAAATTTAGTTCTATAACAAAGGAACAATTAGTTGACCTAGAAAGAAGGCAGTTCTAGAAAGGTGGTAGGTTGAAAATATCCCTGATCCACTGTGCTTTGCCAGGGACCTCTGTGGTGACCAGCCAAGGCAGGCTCTGCCGAGAGCTCAAGCAAGGTACCCCACTTGGGTCTCATATATGAATCTGGGGTCAGGTAGCAGGGAACTCCAGAACAATGGGCAGAAAACTGGATCTTGGACAGAGTTTGGTTCATAGGGATCAATGGACCTTGAAGGAGGAAGCATTCTCTTGAGAAAGCCTCTCCTCTAGCCACCAAATAGCTGAGAAGAAAGCAACAAGTAGGCTGAGTCTCATCTGTCCTTCATGAAGAGGAGGACATGGGGATCAGAGAGCTGAGAGGTCTCCTAGGATTTCCACACGTAATGACACTGCTTCTGCTACCAATGCCCATCTGGCTGCTACACTGCTGACCACAGAAACAAAAACCTCTGGCTTTGCACCTTCATATGACTACCTCCACTTAAAGTGCCCTGGTAATCAACCACGTCAGGAGGAGAGTAAAGGTAAGGAAAGGATACCTCAGAAAGCAACAGGGGCCTTATCTGGGTCAAGTATAATCTGAAAAAAATTATAGGGGTCAGTGATCTAATTTCTTTAGTGAATAATCAGGGCACATAGTTTAAAAAAATGACTGAGAAATCATTTACAAAAGAAAACTCTGACAAAGACAGAGTATCTCATTGCATACACTATTCATTTACTCATCTTCATGCAGTAATTACAATTCAATGAAAGGAAGAGAATTCTTTAAACTTCAGACTGTGGTCATCATGAACAAATACAATGTCCTCAGCGAGTCCTTGGTTCATAGAGAAATGGTATATGTGTATGATGGCCACCCTGACCTCATTTCTGTCTCCCTTCTGCTGTCCAACACGTTCCTCATACACCTGCGGGCACACCTGGCTGCTTCTGCCCTGTGACTGTGAAGTTTAGGCCACATTTCGAAATTCAAATGACCATATCCTATTTCTTTCTCTCCAATTTCTTTTCTTTTTTTTCTCTTTCCTCCTCTCTCTCTACATATGTTCATTTTCTCCCATTTTATCTTCTCATTTCCTTTCCCCCTGTTTTTCTAGTCTCAGAAGAGATACAATAGAAGGTAGATATAACTAGGATAATTTTGAAGTGATAGTAAATGTTCCTATATTAGAATTTTTAATCATGAGAACCAAAACTGTAAGTAGGTAAGGTATGTGTTTTCTACGAGAGCTTCCAGCTTTACCATGGCCCTAGCTGATGCTGTCTGCTTGGAGAGTCATCTGTGTTATGCCCAGCACAACAGCAGAACTTCCTGGCAGATAAATATACAGAAATTCCCCCTGTTCTTATAGCATATGACTAGTTCACATGCTCTCCTCATTGTGGCTAACCCTCTTTTAAATTTTAAATAAGATTCAACTATGTCAGAACTTGAGAAGAATGTTTCTGATTTAGAGTAAATCCTACAGTGCCTCCAAAGATCCAAAACCATTGGGACAAGTAGCCCATCAGCCCTCATTCCATTCTCTCCTGAGGACCATCCACACATTATCCAGGGCAAAAAACTATAAGCTAGAAGGGGACTTTTTTTTTTAAAGTAAACTGGTTTCCTCTTCATAATGTCATTTAATAGAGGTTACTATCTTAAAATACATCATCAAATTGCACCTTTAGGGTTAACTGTGATTTCTTCAAACTATTTCTAAATAAATCCACAAACACTTATTGAAGATCTTCTAAAAGCTGGACCTTGTGCTATATTTTAAGAAATTAAAAAAGGAATGAAACTTTGTCTCTATTCACAAGACATTGCACTGTGTACAGTAGGAAAGATGAACATGTGTGTGCATGTGTGTGCATAAAGTAGCACCCAAAATTTTAAAATGAACCCAGAAATAAGGAGACATTTCTTATAACTGAGAACAGTTAGACAGAGATTTCATGAGAACATAATCATTTTGTGTTTGTTTGTTTGTTTTAGATAAAATAGAAATGTTACAAAGAGATGAAGTAGAGATATTAGCTTTGGAGTAGAATAGAGACATTTCCTAGATGAAGATAAAAAACAATGAGATGAACAAAATTATAGAAAGAAATAAGACAATATGAAACATAATAACCTAACCTTTATTAATTTATTATTCTTAAAAACATATGAATATATTCTAAAAATACATGTGTGTTAAATATATGTATACATGTATTATACATTTATATACATGTATGTTAAATACATGTATATAAATTTTTACCTGACTATAATGTTCAAATGCAATGTTCAATTGCAATTTGAGTTATGGTACTCAATTATATGTCCTAATTAGTTATTGATGTTACCACACTTGCTTCATAATATTCCATAAAATGAATTTATCACAGCTCTATACCAATTCTCTGAGAAACACTTTGTATGTTTCTCATTTTTCCCACTATTACCCCCACCACACACAAATGCTACACTAGATGTAATGAGCTTGTCTCTTTAGCAGGGGCCACAATGAAGTGAACAGAAAACTATGGGGCTACTTGGGATAAAAGCACTCAAGGTAGGGGAATGAGTACCTGAAAAGGCCCTGGGACTGGAAAATGATGCCAGGTCAGAACAATAGCAAGTGCAGTGGGAGGGAAGAAAGTTAGTAAGAGTGAATACAGCTGATATCATAGAGGCATAGGGAGCCAGATGAAGAGCCTTGTAGGTCATAGTAGAGTTTGCTTTTCATGTGAGCATGATGGAAAATCACTGCAGAGTAGTGAGCACAGAGCCCACATGACCTGAATTGTTGGGAACTGCCCTGCCTGGTATCAGAAGCTGTAACCCCCACCTAGGCTAAAGCTGAGGGAATGCCCTTGGAACTGTAAGCCAGCTAGGAGACAAGCTTATCTCCCTGGCAGGAGCACTGCTTCTGCTACTTCATTCATAACTGAACCCCAAAGCTTGGTCGGTTAGCCAAAGATGGGTAAGATTCCCCAAGGGGGGAATGATCTAAGACAGGCACGATCACGTGGGAGGCCCCCAAAAAAGGATTCTGGGGGCTACAGCAAAGGGAGATGATGGACTCTCACTCCTTGGCTTTGACATAGCCTGAGTCCTCATCCTCTGGGAGAAAATCTCCTTATCTCTTGGTTGCCTTAGTTCCCTTGCTCCACCTAAGCCTGAAACAATGACAGGGTGGTGCAGCTCTGTGCTGAAAAGGGTGGATTCCCCGGGTGATCAGGCCTAAGAAAGAGTATGTAAAATCCTGTGAAACCTGCTTTGTTTAGAATGCTCTCAGTTGAATGAGAAGGGTCCAAGGAGTAAGTTAGTTTGTTCCTTAAAGTTTTACAGCTGTTTGACCCTAATTCAAAATAGGCCCTCAGACTTCCTTGTTATCTATTGTTTGATCTTTACTTCCTAGTAATGAGTAATGAGCATTTACCTGACTTCTTATGCAAACGAAACCAATAAAAAAACTCTCCAGAGGGGGGAACAGGGCCCTCTCCCTACTAGGGAGGGTGGCCAAGGCACTCCCCACGTGAGGAGTGGCCCTGCTGTTCCTATTCCCCCACAGGACCTGGTTGTCTCTGTGTATGTTTTTCTCGCATTTCAACGAGCCATCTGCAGCGTTCTGTGATCACTGCTGGCTGGTGACCCACGCATCACTGAATTAGGTTTGAAAAAGGTCACCCTGCTGTGTGGAGAACAGACTAAAGAGGGACAATGATGAGAGAAGGGATATCAGTAAGGGATATTGCCATCAACCAAGCAAGAGATAAGAGTTGCCTGGAATGGAGGAATGTGGAGTGGTAGAAGTCAAGAACCCTGGTCAATTCTGGGTGCACTGTGAGTTTTGCAGAAAATCACTTTCACACTCGAAGAGATAATGAAGCACAAACTTTATTACGGGGGGGAGGGGGGGGCCCAGGGGTTAATTCCAAATCCTGAACCCATCAAGCTGGGTTAGGAGTTCTTTTTATATACCAGTTACACAGGCAGAAAGGGAGGGGGAAAAACTGCTAAAAGCAAGTGAGCATACAGAGGCAGAAGCGAAAGGAAGGTCAGCATTTTGGCCTTGAGATAACATTACCCTGATAACGTCTGCCCAGCTCCTTATCCAAAAATAATTTTCACTCAGCTTTTTCCTGATAAATCTTGCAGGTGTTACAGAGAATGTTGTTTATCAAAGAAACTACAGATCAAAGAAACTACAGATCATTTATGGGACTTTCTTTTCCTGCCACATGAGGAAATAGCTGATTAGATTTCTCAGTGAATCAAATAGGATCAAATATGAGAAAAACTGAGAAGACAAGGATGACTTTAAAGTATTCAGCCAAGGAAGTTAGAGAAATTTCTAAATAGAGTTACCTTGCACCTGAATTAAAAAAAGAGTTCACAAGAAGCAGGCGTGAGGTAAGGCGGGCTAAGTAGCTGGAGGGGTTGAAATGAGATCACCTTAGAGTGAAGCTGTTGCTTCTGCACAGTTGCCTCTGCTGACACGGCGCAGGCTCCTCCTGTCCAAACTGAGACTCTCGCTCAGGTGTTCGGAGCTGGGGGTGGCATATTGCACGATCTGAGGTTTTCCTAGGATTCCCGCATGCACCCACACAATGTGGCATCTTTTAGAGCACAGAAATACGTAGTAGAGTCCCCAGGCTGGCAGGCTGGGATGGTGAGGCTGATGAAACTGGCTGCTTTCTGGAAGTTCAAAACATACTGACCCTCTGTCACATTTTCCACGTTGTAAGACTCCTGATCAATAAGGAAAATCATTTCCCCACTTGGTGTTTGTTTGTACCAGAATAAATAATGACTATGATGGCTAGCTTCATATATGATTCAAGGTTATAGCCTCCTTCTCCAGCATAGAAATTGCAAGCTGGGGTTGAGTTACCTTCTGGGCCATGTGGGATCCTAAGAGAGAGAGAGACAGAAGAGAGAGAGAATGAATTATGCTGATTCTCCTGGTGGTAGCTTTAGACTTGTAAGGAACTAATGTAGGACTCAAGAGTTCTGATTCCCCTGCCCACTTGATAATAATAATCTGCTCCTACCCCCAGACTTGGGAGCTGAGAGGAGCCTGAGGCTGTGTTTGTGGACGTCTGTACCAGCTGTACCCAGGCAGATGGAGCCCTGAGTCCTCTCAGCAGGTTAAGGAGCAGCAGGTTAAGGAGCAGCATGTTAGGAGGTCTTCCTCTGAGTGAACTGTGCTATGTTCTATCTCAAGTCAGGTCTAAATGCATGGTCTGTGCCTGACAGGGCACGTGTACAGTCACTGAGCTGTAAGATGCTTCTGTGCCAGAACAGGAAGTGTGATTTGCTTATATCAGTTTGCCTATGTCGTGCCATGGCTTGTTGACGTGGCTGGAGATTCTAACCTGCCTGTTTAGTCTTTTAGTTACTAATTAACAATTCTACCTGGACATGCATATGAGTTAAATTGAATTGTAGGATATTACTGATTCAACCATTTGCTATATTCAGACAGTGCACCTAAGATGGACTTGTAAATTTCAAAAGAAATACAGTTTATTATGATTATGGTGACTTTTGGGAAGAAATAATCATCCATCTTTTAGTCTGGTGGGGGTTTTGTTGTTGTTTGTCTCCAGTCAAAATCTACAGTAAAAAATGGTCACAGATTTTTCTTCCAGACAGGAAGGTAAACTTCCCTCTCAATCACCCTAGCTTTTCTCCCTACACTTTAAGGCATTGGTTTTTGGGGAAATTATACTGGATAAAGTTACCTGTCTGTTTAATGCTATCACAGCAAGTTTCCTGGTGGACAAACTTTGTCTATGTCACTAAGAAGTTTGTGCTAGAAAAATCTTGCTTTCAAATCTTTCACCCTCCAGTGAAAATGAATGCAGTCAAACTCACCAGACCATGCATTCTCATGTTTTCATATCAAAAAGGTAGCCATTGAGAAACTGCAAATATGTCTTCATTCCACTGTGGCAGCAGTGGTGGCTCGTCCGAGGCCTTCACTGGGCCCAGCACCGCCAGGCTTCCGTTTCAGCAGCATGTAACTTGGTGCCTGATTTAAATGCTTGCCATTAATACACTGCTTCCTGATGGTGATTTAATTGACTGCAGCTTTTAATCATCTATTTTTCCTTTTCCCTAGATGAATATAGTAATTTAGTGACATCTATATGTCCATGATGCATTGTGAGAAAATAGGTTTTGTAAAAGTGCAGGATGACTCAACTAGTGATAAAATATCAGAAAGTGGTTCTCGGTGGGAGAAGGGATTTAACTGGAAAGGGGAACAAGGAGACCTCTGAGGTAAAGGAAGTATTCAGTACATTGTTTTGTTACATAGATGTCTATAATTCTCAAGACACATTGAACTGAACATTTAATTTTGTGCATTTCATTGTGGGAAAAAATTATATCCCAATAAAAAATGAACCAAAATAAAATGAAAGATGAATGGAAAAAATTCATTTTTCCTTTTTGCTGTTGTTACAGAAACTTATTTGTACTTTACTAATAGTCACAGAGCAGCAGCTATAGTTTGCTGAAATTAAAATGTACTCCCAACCCCTGTGACAACAGCCCAACACATGTAATCAACAAAGACTAGCTGGACATTAATATGCTCTGAGAGTAAAAATATAGACAAATACAATGATTAAATAAAATGGAAGACCATACATAACTCTGAATATAAAGATCAACAGCTACACATAATATGGATAAATCTCACAAAGGTAAGAGTATATTTTAAAAGCCAGAACAAGAGAATATGCTAAATGACTCTGTGTAGCCTGCAAACACAGAGACATCCAGTCTGTGCTGTCAGATGTCAGGATTGTGATTAGTTGGTGTGGTCCAGACATGTGACTTGATCTAGATATTTGTTACCTGTGTTTTTTCAGTTTGTGACAATTTATCCAGCTCTATAATTGTGCAGGTGCACATGTCTTTGTGTATAGGTTATTTCATTTTGGTTTTTATTTGTGGAAGTGAATTTACTTACCATAAAATGCACTGTTTCTCTATGTTCATTTCAATATATCTGGAAATTTTATATACCTATATAATCACCACCCAAACAAAATAAAGAACATTTCAACAACCCAGAAAATTTCCTGTGCCTCTATCCAGTTAAACCCTCCTTCCCAGAGGAAACCACCTTTGGACTTCAGTCACCATAGTTCAGTTTTTCTGTTCTTGGATTTATGTAAATGGAATCATATAGCACTTAGGGGGAGGGTCTGGTTTCTATTGGTCAACATAAGGTTTTAGAGATCCACCTTCTGTTGTATCAGTCAGTGGTTCATTCTTTTTATTACTGAGAAATATTCCTTATACACCATAATTATTTATACATTCTGCCAATGATAAATGTTTGGTTTATTTCCAGTGTCTGGCAAACATGAATAAGGCTGCTACAAACATTTTTTAGGGTCATGTGTGGAATTGTTTCACTTCTCTTTAGTAAATACCTATGAATGGATTTTCTGGGTCATGGCAAATCCCCAAAGTGATTGCATCATTTGACATTCCCACCAGAGTCCACAAAGATCCAGTTGCTCCACATATTTGCCAATATAAGAGGTGGCCTGATGGTTTGTTTTCAGCCCTTCTAGTGGAGTGAATAACTTCTGAATGTGGATTTAATTTTCATCTCCCTGTTGACTTATTAGGCTGAAGATATTTTATGTACTTATTGGTCACCATAGTTATGTATTTTGTTATTGTGTTATCATTTTTATTATTGATTTATGAGAGTTCTTTGTATGTTCTGGAAGTAATCCTTTTCTAGATATCTTTCTGGAATATATTTTTAGACTTCAAAATACTTATAGACTTTCTAATATTGTCTTTTTATGAGCAGAAATGTTTAATTTTTCTTATGACCTATATATCAATATTTTTATGATTAATATATTTTGTAGCATGCCAAAGAAATCTCTGCTCACTCTAACATTTCAAAGATAATTTAAACCTGTTTTGTGCTATTTTTAGTAGTAGCTTTTGAGATTAAAATAGGAATCTTTAATTTATGTTAATCTACTTTCAAATAACATTATTTTTCTTCATAAATAAAATATGTTCTTGTTGCATCTAAATATGCTATCAATACCCACAATATACTGCTTTTATTTTGACTTAAAGATATAATGCTTTTTAATGTAAATAAAGTTATCAAAATTACCAACAGGACTTTAAAAATTTTACCCAGATATCTACCCTTTCTGATACTCTCTGTTTCTTTTTATGAATCTGAATTTCCATGTGATACCACTTCCTTTTAGCATAAAAACCTTTTAGTATTTCCTGTACTGCCGGTCAGCTGAAGACATGTGATTTTTACTTTTACCTCTCTGAAAATATATTTGTTTTCCTTTATTTTTAAATAGGAATTCTAAATTCTCTTTTTCAAATACAGTTTACATTCAATATTACTTTGCATTGGTTTCAGGTGTACAGCATAGTGGCTAGACAAACATATACTTTACAGTGTTGTCCTTTCCGCAATATTTCCACTACTCACCTGGCACCATTCATAGTTATTACAACATTATTGACTATATTCCTTATGCTGTACTTTACATCCCCATGACCATTTTGTGTCTGCTAATCTGTACTTCTCAATCCCTTCATCTTTCTCACCCAGCACCCAAAGCCCCTCCCTTCTGGCAACCATCAGTCTGCTCTCTGAGTCAATGAGTCTGCTTCTGTTTTGTTTGGTCATTTAGATTTCTGTTTAGATTCCACATATAAATGAGATCATATGGTATTTTTCTTTTGCTGACGGAGTTATTTCACTTAGCATAATACCCTCTAGGTCCATCCATGCTGTCACAAATGGTAAGATTTAATTCATTTTAATTTGCCTTTCTTTATTTTTTAGATCAAAATGATTTGCTTGGATTAATCAGGGGCACCCACAGACCTCGCATGAAATAGACATTGGGAGACAAGCACAGTTTTCACTATAATCAGAATTCTTTCATATGCATTAATTAATTTGATTTTCAATTAAATTTTGAGGGTATCATTGATTAATAAGGTAATATAGATTTCAAGTATACAATTCTGTGATATATGATCTATGTATTGTATTGTGTGCCCACCACCCAAAGTCAAATCATCTTTCGTCACCTTAGTTTGGCTCCCTGTATTCTTTACTACCCCACCCACCCCACCCTCCTTCCCTCTGGTAACCACCATACTGTTGCCTGTGTCCAGCAGCCCCTCTTCTGGGTATCTACCTGAAAAATTTGAAAACATTTATTTGCAAAGATATATGCACCCCTATGTTCATTGCAGCATTATTCACAGTAGCCATACATGAAAACAACCAAAGAATTTTCCATTAATGAGTGGATAAAGATGTGGTACATATGTACAATGGAATACTACTCAGCTGCAAGAAAAGATGAAATACTGACATCTGAGACAACATGGATGAATCTTGAGAATATCATGCTATCCAAATAAGTCAGAGAGAAAAAGGTAAGAACCGTATGATTTCACTCATATGTGGGATATAAAATTGAAAGCAACAAATGAACAAACAAGAGAAACAATTTTTTTTTCATTTTTAAAGTATATTTTGGCTGGCAATAGAATTCTAGATGGTCATTTATTATCTTTCAGCACTTTAAGTATATTGTTTCACTGTCTTCTGGTTTCCATTGTTGTGAGTAAAAAAATCAGTCACTATTTGCATTATTGTTCCTGCATACATGCAATGTATCTATCTTTTTCTAGGGATTGCTTTTAAGATCTGATCTTTATTTCATTGTTTTACAGAGTTTTGATTATAATGTACCTAGGTGTGGCCTTCTTTGTATTTGTCACACTTGGGATCATTGTTCTAAAAAAAAATGACACTAATTCCATCATACCAGCTCCACACTCATGACTTCATCTAAACCCAATTATCTCTCAAAGATTCTACTTCCAAACACCATTACATTGGGAGTTAGCAATCCAACATATGGATGGGGGTGAAGGCACAAAAATTTAATCCAAAATGGAAAGGAAGGCAGCCAGTGTCAGAAACAGCCCATCCTAGCTGTCAGGGGGTAAAAGAGGAAATATTTCACTTTCTCTCTTCCCACCTACAGATCTCTTGCCAGTTTTTATCTATTGCTGAATGCAGTAAGATGTCAATAAAGCAAGGTGAGACTGGATGATGCCATTCATGGGCATTAGACTACCAGGGCATAGAACAGGACAGACAGACAGAGAGGAAGCCTGGATTTAGGTGAAAGGGCAAACCAAGAATAACTAACAATGAGGCAAGGAGGAAATAAATCCTGGGTATCCTTGCTCCTGTCTCAATGGACTCCTCAGCTGAAGTCATAAGGTCAGTAAAAATAATCTAAGAGAATTCTTCATGGTTTCTTATTAGAATTAAGAGTTTATTCTAGCATTTAAAGTTTGACCACTGTTTAGATGTGGTCAAAGATGTTTCCTTGTATAGTTATTATAGCTCAACTTTGAAAATCAGAAATATGAGATTACCTTACTCATTTGGCTTCTTAGCCAATAATAGACAGTATATATCTTTCTCTTATGGACTGAATTGTGTCTTCTTAAAATCTTATGTTAAAACCCCAACCACTAATGTGACTATACTTGCTGATAGAGACTATAAGGAGTTAATTAAAGTTAAGCAAGTTCATAAAAAAGGGGCCTTCAATTAATAAGACAAATACTGCATAAAAAGAAGACACTAGATATCCCCCTCTCTCTCTCCCTCCCTCCCTCTCTCTCACTCTCTCCTTGGGTGCAAAGGGAAGTAAATGTGAGGACACTGCAAGGAGGCAACTGTCTATGAGTCAGAAACAAACACTCAGCAGGCATCTAACTTGCTGGTACTTTGACCTTGGACTTTCAGTCTCTAAAACTATGAGAGAATAAATTTATCTTGTTTGAGCCACACAGTCTGTGGTATTGTGTTATGTTTCCTATTCTCTAGACTCTTTATATTTCTTACTTTATGGATGAATATGAATTCCCCCTGTGCAAGCCTCTATGGTCTCTCTATAAAGATACTCCTTGTTTAACAAGGAAATATATAATAATACTAAAATCTTATAGTTTAAACTAATATTTTAGTTTAAAGAGCTGAAATGGGTCAAAATTTTGGCTTCCTTTCAGATGAATTATCTTGGAACCTGAAGCCCAAACCCAGGTGACTGAGCACATCATCCTCAGGATAAAGATCTGGGTGATGACAAAGAAGACTGAACATTCAGGGGGAGGATGCTCTGGATGCAGCCTTTCCAGACTAGCTGCCTCTCACCTAGTGAGGAGCATGAACCTGAGGAGGGGATTCCTTCAGTGCCCTGACCTACAAGTCTTTCCACATCAGTGTTTTCTGAGAAGTTGTATGGGGTGATGAATTAATGTGAAGTTGGGGTGAATTTTCTGTGGCAAGGACTGAGTCAGAGGGGGCATGTCCATCTGTCCATCTTAGCTGTGGACACTTAGTTGTGCAGAACACTAAAGACCAGATCCTAGGTTCCTCAGTTGCTTTGTGAATGCATGAAAAGCACAAGATTACAGGGCTTTAAAATAATTAAATAGTTAAAAATATCTTGGTAGACATTCATCTCACAATAGAGTTTTTCTACAAATGTTTTCTCTGAAGGATTGGAGTCTGGAGAAGAGAGAAGCCTTTCTGACTGAGCACTTATGGGGCTCAAAGTTTTGGTTCTGTTTAACACTGACATCCACCCCTCTTTACCTGCAGAGCAATTGTGAGCCTCTTAGACTTCTACGAATAGTCTGGGCTTGGTTCATTTCTGTGAGAAAACTCTAAATAGAATCAAGCAGTTATATTCTCTCACTGCTTAGGGAGAGAATATATCTTCCCTCCCAGGGCTGCCCACAGCCAGGCCCCACCTGCAGCCCTCTGGGTTTGTGCTCAGCTCCCCCTGCAGCCGCCCCCACTGTGTCACTCATAGCACAGTAATACACCGCCGAGTCTGACATTTGGAGTGATGATTTCTCTAGGTGGAAGGAGCTGCTACTCTTCACAAGCTTGGCATAAAACTCTTCATTCTCTACCTTCTGGCTGTCTGTTGAACTCTTCAGGAGGAGCTGGGGACCTTTATTGAGATACTGGACATACCAGAAGAGGAAAGGGCTTGAATCAGTGGTCTGGTAATTGCAGTTCAGGATAATACTTGTCCTCTCAAGGCGGGTAACAGGGCCTTCTGTCTGGGTCACTGAGTCTCCACTGGTCCCTCCTAAAAGAGAATTACTTTGTTATGATAGAAACGTATAGGGAGAGAGTTTTCAGCCAAAGAAGAAAACTAAAAGTTATCTATAATTACAGGAAAATGAAAAAGCATTAACATTTAAGATAAAATGTTACTTACTGAGTATTAAGATCACAAGAATGGAACAGGTGGCAGAAAGCATGCTGGCAGAAGAAAATGATCCTTGCTCCCTGGAATACACTGAATGCAATAAGGCTAGTCCCCAGCAGGCCCTTAGAGACACTCCTCACGCATAACTTAGAGCCCCTTTCTGCACAACAGTTTTTTTTGTTGCTACAGAGGCACCAGAGTCAAAGCACCACCTGAACACAACCAGGAACCACATCAGAAGGAAGCATTGCCCCCTGGTGGTTATCACTCAAATTACACCATAACAATGTCCTGGACATGATTTCTTCTAACACTTAGTGGGATAGACACAGGAGAATGGAATACAACTCTAAGAAGAAAGCACTGAACATTCAGTCTAAGTTCACCAGTACTCTTGGGGGAATCTTTAATTATAACTTCCATCATTTCTTCCATAGTACAGAGATCTAATGCTTCCCAAATAATCGCAGATACAATTTTTAAGTGACTTAGTATGAGGTCTCTTCCTTGCATATGTCCCCATGATTCTCATGGGCAGAGAAGGATCCCTCTGCCTAGAAACCGCTCCAGCCCTTCATCTGACTTAGTTTTATTCATCCCCCAAGACTCAATGCCATACAGGAAGCATTTTCTAACACAGTTCTTCTCAAATAATATGTGGTTGAATAACCAGTTTTTCCCCAATACTTCAGGGACTACTGCATTTGTAAAATGCAAGTATAATAAATTACTGTGATTTCTGTTTCACTGGCAAAATTAGAGTGCTATAGGAATTGACATTCCAAACAGAAGGCTGGACAAAATAATGAAACAATTTTTGGACATTGAACTACAGGTGGCACAGAGATAGATAAAGAAAACAGTGAAGTGAGTCCTAATATTGCCCCAGCTTGCTTCCTGGAGGCCGTTTCAGTGCAGGGACAGCATAGCAAAAATAACCCAGCCATCTCACTGTGTTGATGAGACAGAAGAAGAGTTTGGGGGTCCAGAAACCCCTAGAATTTGTGAAACAGTGTACCAGAGAGGAGAGATCTGCTGTGGGTGTGTGTGTGTGTGTGTGTGTGTGAGAGAGAGAGAGAGAGAGAGAGAGAGAATATGAGAACTGCAAAGGCACACTGATCACTTTGAGTCTTTGACTGAGTACTGATCTGCACATAGGAGAGAGGACACTCACTGACTCACTGAGTGGGCATCCCCCACTCCCTGAAGGGGTGTCCTTAGGGGTTGCTGGACCATACTTGAATAGCAGCAGCCTTACACCTTTAGCCTTATGAAGGACAGGTAAGCTTACTTAGGTAACCTGGTTCTTGAAACACTGTCCTTTTACTTCTGTCACATCATTCTTTTAATCCAATTAAGTATTTGCCTGTAGAAAGCCAAGTTTTGAGGCTTAATATTATTGGCCCAGCTCTCTTCATTCCAGAGGCATGCATATGGTGTATAGCTGTCTCCTGTTTATTTGTTCCTTAAGGAAGTCAGGAATCTCAGCTAAAGGTACTGCTTGCTCATTGTCAGCTCTTTACTGCCATTGTTATTATTTGTGCTGGTAAAACAAACCCAGCAGAAGATGAAAAGGGCCATTTTCACAGCTTGTTGTTTCTCTAGAATTGGGTTTACTTTAAGCAAGTTCTGATGGTGCAATAGCAAGAGAGCAAAGCATTGTTTCCTGCTTCCATAAACCATACCATGTAAGGCACTGGGCCCTCGTTCCTGCAGACTGCTGGGATACTTTGCCATACAGACTCTCAGTGGCTGTGCTGTCCATATAATAACGATGGCTGGGAATAAGTCTGTGGAACCGAAAATTAATTCTCTTCAAATGATAAAATTCACCCTAAATAGATTTCTCACTAAATTAATTTACTTTAACTCTTAACTAAAGTTTACCTCTTGAATAAAGTTAGCATTTTAGCAAGAATCTCTGGCTGAGCAGATCACCTGGCTGCTCTTACACTATTGTGCATGTTTAGGGATCTTGGAGCACATTCTTATGGAGATACCTACGATGTGTAGAGCCTCCTTTAGTCTACATGTACTCTCACTCCATTTTATTTCTTGTAGTTTATTTTTGGAAAAATCAAGTTTGCTGTATAGTATTTTCCATATTATGGATTTTGCTTATTGTACAATTCTGTTTTATTTCATCTTCATTGTATTTTTATGTTACCTTTTAGTCCCCTTACACCCCCTTTCCTCTTCAATCATTGCACTGTTGTCCGAGTCCTTGAGTCCTTTTTCCTTTTCGATCCGTCCCTCCATCCCTAAACCTCTCCCCACCACTAGCTGTCATTTTGCTCTCCGTCTATGAGTCTGTCCCCATTTTCCTTGTTAGTTCAGTTTGTTCATGGAATTCTACATATGAGTGAAGACATGTTATTTTACTTTCTCTCATTGGCTTATTTCACTTAGCATAATATTCTCCAGGTCAATCGATACTGTTGCAAAGGGTAAAATTTTCTTCTTTTTTTTATGGCTGAGTAGTTAGCATTCCATTGTGTAAATGTCCCATAGTTGTTTTATCCATTCATCCGTTGATGGACACTTGGGCTGCTTCCATATCTTGGTGACTGTAAATACTGTTGCAGTGAACATAGGGGTGCTTGTGTTCATTCAAAGTAGTGTTTTGGACCCCTTCAAATATATTCCCAGAAGTACGATCTCTGGTCAAAAGGCATACCCATTTGTAATATTTTGAGGTATCTCCATACTGCTTTCCACAGTGGCTGCACCAATCTGCATTCCCACCAACAGTGCAAAAGGGTTCCCCTTTCTCCACATCCTCACCAGCACTTGTTGTTTTTTGATTTATTAATGATAGCCATTCTGACAGGTGTGAGATTGTATCTATTGGTGGTTTTTATTTGCATTTCTCTGATGATTAGTGACGTTGAGCATATTTCATGTGTCTATTGGCCATCTGTATGTCTCCTTTGGAGAAATGTCTATTCAGGTCATTTGTCTACTTTTTAATTGGGTTGTTTGTTTATTTGGTGTTGAGTTTTGTAAGTACTTTATAAATTTTGGATTTTAACCCCTTATCAGATGTATCAGCAAATATGTTCTCCCATTCTGTGGTTTGTTTTTTTATTTTGTTGATGATTTTCTTTGCTATGAAAAACTTTTTAATTTGACATAGTTCCATTTGCTTTTTTTTTGGTTTTTCCCTTTGGTTTCCCTTGCCTGGGGAAATATATCTAATAAAAAATTTCTACAAACAATGTCCAAGATTTTGCTGCCTGTTTTCTTCTAGGATTGTTATGGGTTTTTTTTGTCTAACATATACGTCTTTGATCTATTTTGAATTTATTCTTGTGTGTGGTATAAGAAGGCTGTCTAGTTTCATTTTTCTGTATGTATCTGTTCAATTTTCCCAACACCATTAATTGAATAAATTATCTTTAGCCCACTGTATGTGCTTGCTTCCTCTGTCAAATATTAATTGACTATAAAGGTGTGGGTTTAATTCTGGGCTTTCTAACCTGATCCATTGATCTGTGTGTCTGATTTTATGCCAGCACTGTGCTGTGTTGATTACTATGGCCTTATACTACAGCTTGATATTTAATAGCATGGTTCCTCCAACTTTGTTCTTCTTTCTCAGGAGCTCTGTTGCTATGCAGAGCCTTTTGTGATTCCATATAAATTTTCAAAATATTTGTCCTGGTTCTATAAAATGTATCATTGGACTCTTGATAGGAATTGCATTGAATCTACAGATTGCTTTAGGTAGTATGGACATTTTAGTGACGTTAATTCTTCCTATCCATGAATACACTATGTGCTTCCACTTATTTGTATCTTCTTCAATTTCTTCCTTCAATGTCTTATAATTTTCCTAGTACAGGTCTTTTATATCCTTGGTTAGGTTTATTCTTAGGTATTGTGTTCTTTTTGAAGTGATTGTGAATAAGATTGTTTTCTTAATTTCCCTTTGTTAGTTCAGTATAGACATATAAAAATGCAACATAGAGAATTGAGGCGAACTTCAGACAGTGAGCTTCCCCAGGCCACCTCAGATGAGAATAAAGAGTCATCCTAGACACAATCTTGTTGCTCTGTCAGGAAAAGGGGTGATGATTCCCTCTAGTGGAGAATGCCCCAACCCCTTTTCCTACACAGCATTTATTAGAGTTGGGAAGTGCAGGGGGATACAGCACACATGCATAGTTGATCAATCAATGTCCAACAAGGCTATAGTTATAAAAAACTAACACTATCTATAGATAACAATTAAAGAAACACAGAAATCTTTTCAGGTCGGGGTCTGTGAGACATGCTGCCGCCAGATGGCTGTAAAGGTGTGTATCATGAAGTAGGGAGTTTCCTTGAACTCCTTTATTCCTTGAACTCAAACATCTGTGTTATACCAACAGGGCTTATTGCTGAGCAGAGCCGGATTCAAGGGACAAAAATGTACATTTTAGGCCTGATTCCCATGGGACCCTTGGTGTTAGAATCAAGTCATGCCTGCCACCTGAGTTATGACCTGCTTTTCCAGGGAGACTTACTAACCCCTTTCAAAGCTTGCTCTTGAGGGGCTACAGTCTCTGAAACCACACAGAGCAGTCCCCAACAGAGAATCTTTGGGGTTCTCCATGTACAGAATCAGTCATCTGTGAACAAAGACAGTTTCACTTCTTCCTTTCCTATTTGGATGCATTTTATTTCTTCTTCTTGTGTAATTTCTGTGGGTAGGACTTCCAGTACTCTGTTGAAGAAGACAGGTTAAAGCATACATCCCTGTCTTGTTCCTTATCTTAAGGGGAAGCTTTGTTGTTGTTGCCCTTGAGTATGATGCTGGCTGTGGGTTTGTCATGTATAGCCTTTATAATGTTTTGGCATGTTCCTTCTATTCTACTTCCACTTTGCTGAGAGTTGGTATCATAAATAGGTGCTAGATTTTTTCAAATATTTTTTCTGCATCTATTTATATGATCATGCAGTTTTTATCCTTTATTTTGTTTATGTGGTGAATCACATTTATCGATTTGTGAATGTTGTACTAACCTTGCACTGCCAGAATAAATCCCTCTCGATCATGATGTGTGATCATTTTGATGCACTGCTGTATTCAGTTTGCTAATATATTGTTGGGGATTTTAGCATCTATGTTCATCAGAGATATTGGCCTATAATTTTCTTTATTGTGTCTTTATCTGGTTTTGGGATTAGGATGATGCTGGCTTCATAAAAAGAATTTGGGAGTCTTTTGTCTTCTTGAATTTTTTGGAATAGTCTGAGAAGGATAGGGGCTAGCTCTTCCTTAATATTTTTAAAATTCTCCTTTGGAACCATCCAGTCCAAGGCTTTGTATGCTGGGAGTTTTTTGATAACTTCTCAATTTCACCAGCTGTTATTGGTCTGTTCAGGCTTTCTGCTTCTTCTTCTTTCAGTCTTGGGAGTTTATATTTTATGAGAAATTTGTCTATTTCACCCAATTTTCAAATTTCATGGCATATTGTTGTTTGTAGTAATTTGTTACAATCCTTTGTGTTTCTGTGGTATGAGTTATAATCTCTCTTCTGATTTTGGTTATTTAGGTTCTGTCTTCTTTTTTTCTTGATGAGTCTGCTTAAAGGCTTGTCAAGTGTGTTTATCTTTTCAAAGAATCACCTCCTGAATTTATTGATCCTTCAAATTGTTCTTTTAGTCTCTATGTCATTTAATCCTGCACTGATCTTGGTTATTTTCTTTCTTCTGCTAATGCTGTGCTTTGTTGTTGTTCTTCCAGTTCTTATAGGTGTAGGGTTAGGTTTATTTGAAATGTTTCTCTCTTTTTTAGGTAGGCCTGTATCACTATGAACTTCCTTCTCAGGACTGCCTTTGCTGTGTCTGACAAGTT
Organism: Phyllostomus hastatus; assembly: GCF_019186645.2. Classification (NCBI taxonomy): domain Eukaryota; kingdom Metazoa; phylum Chordata; class Mammalia; order Chiroptera; family Phyllostomidae; genus Phyllostomus; species Phyllostomus hastatus. Next base: position 29,180 of record NW_025333851.1, read on the forward strand.
TTGGACTGTTGTGTGGTCATTTACATTTGTTTCCAGAAACTATTTGATTTCTTCCTTGATATCATTATTAACCCATTCATTGTTTAATAGCATGCTATTCAATCCTCATGAATTTGAATATGCTTGAGGTTTTTCCTTGAAGTTGGTTTCTAATTTCAGGTCTTCATGGTCTGAGAAAATCTTGATATGATTTTACTTTTCTTGAACTTATTGAGGCTTGTTCTGTGTCCTATCATGTGATCTCTCCTTGAAAATGTTCCATTTACATTTGATAATAATGTATATTTTGCTTCTTTGGGGTGAAAGGTTCTATACATACCAGTTAAGTCATTTTGATCTAGGGCATTTTTCAATACTGCAGTATCCTTGTTGATATTTGTTTGAAAGTTTTATCCATTTTTGACAGTGGGGTATTAAAATTCCTTAGTATGTATCTTGCTGTCTACATCTTTATTGAAGTCCTCCAAGATTTTTCTTGTATATTTTGGTGCTTCTATGTTGGGTGCATATATGTTTATAATGCTTATGTCTTTTTTATGGATTCTTACCTTTGGGTATTATGAAGTGTCCTTTGTGTGTCTTCATATGGCCTTTGTTTTGAAGTCTATTTTGTATGATATAAGTATTGCTACCCTGGCTTTTATTTTCCTGTCCATTTGCTTGGTATATATTTTCCAACCCTTCACTTTCTTGTGTAGGCCTGTGTAGGTCTTTTGGTCTGAGGCGGGTCTCTTGTTGGTGGCATATGTGTAGGTCATGTTTTCTTATCCATTCAGCTACCCTATGTCTTTTGATTGGAGCATTTAATCAATTTACATTTAAGGTTGTTAATGATAGGTACTTATTCATTTTTCTCCCTTTGTACCTGTTTCCTCTCTCATGCATGCTGTTTTTCTTCCTCTTCTTAAAACACTCCCTTTAGCATATGTTGCAGTGCTGACTTGGTGGAGGTGTATCCTTTCAGTCTACCTTTGTCTGGGGAACTCCTTATTTCACCTCTCATTTTAATTGAGAGCCTTGCTGGGTAGAGTCTTGGTTGCAGGCCTTTCATTTTCATTACTTAGAATATTTCTTGCCATTCCCTCCTGGCTTGCAGTGTTTCTCTTGAGAAATAAGCTGCTAGCCTTATCAGAGCTCCCCTGTATGTTACTTCTTATTTCTCTCTTGCTGCTTTTAAGGTTCTCTCTTTGTCTTTAAAATTTGGCATTTTAAGTATGATGTGCCTTGGAGTAGGCCTCTTTGGGTTCATCTTGATTGGGACCCTCTGTACTTAATGAAATTGAATGGGTTTTCCCCTCTCCATGTTCAGGAAGTTTTCTGCCATTATTTTTTCAAACAGAGTTCCTATCCCTTGTTCCTTTTCTTGTACTTTGGGTATTCATATGATTCCGATGTTGCTGCATTTCATGTTGTCCTGCTGTTCCCTTAAACTATCCTCATTTTTTTAGTCTTTTTTTCAATGTAAGTGCTCTACCTGGGTGTTTCTACCTTGTCCTCCAGCTCACTACTTCCATCCACTACTTCATCCAGCCTGCTTGTAATTACTTCTAGTGTATTTTTTATTTCAGAAATTGTATTCTTCATTTCTTCCTGCATCTTGTTTATAGCTTCTATTTCCTTTTGCATACTGTTATTCCTTGCAGTTGTCTGTGAGTTCCTTGAGCATCCTTATAGATGTTGCTTGAATTCTATATGTGATAGTATGCTTGCCTCCATTTCACTTAGCTCTTTTACTGGGGAGTGTTCCACTCCTTTTGATTATGGGTTCTTTCTTTGTCTCCTCTCTTTAGGTGACTCTTTTTGTTTGTTTCTGTGATTCCTGATGCTCTGCTTTGCCAGCTATCTTAGTAGGGTGAACTTCTGTGGTAGGGGTTCTGTAGAACTCAGTGGTGTGGTCTCTTTGATCTCCTTGTCTGAATGCTCTAGGGTTGTCCTTTCTTCCATTTGTGTGGGCTCTCTTATTACACTTGGGCTTTACCTGTTGGTGGCTCCTTTGTTGGTGTGTTCTCCCCTCCAGCAGTTTAACTGGTATTCACAACTTCCACATTGTCTTGTATATGGTTGTACTGGTACTGGTTAACAAAGCAGTACTACCAGACCACCAAACGTACACCAGCAAAAAAACCCCTCCTACCACATCAGCAGTCTCAATCACAATAGAACTAAGAGTAATAAAGGTGAAGAGGCATTGCAGATATTATATGGTATGACAAGGGGAATATGAGATGACTAAAAGAGGGAAAAGTATTGTGTGGTTAGAGGGAGAAGATTTGATAAGATTTGGGATGGAACTGAGACAAAGAAAGGGAGAGAGCAACATTTACAACATAAATAAAACATGAAAGGGTGATGGGAACAATGGGGCAAGAAGAGGGAAGAGTATACTATGAGGTTTGAAGTAAAATTGAAAAGGTACTGGGCCAAGGGGAGCACAATTGCAGAAAACCCACAGCAGGGTTGATAGCAATGAGAGTTGAATGAACTGTCATTGTGGACAGTTCATTCAACTTAACAGAGGTAGAATGGAAATAAGAATGTTGTAGAAAAATGAAAAGTGAATATGAGATGTCTACAGTAAAGAAAAATGATTTTGAGAGGATAGGGGAAGCAAACTAATAAGAATAAGGAGTATGGCCCAGGTTGAGAGAAGGGGAAAAAAGCAAGAGAGAGAAAAAAGGAGAGAGAAAACAATGATATAACATTTCTTACTCCACTAATCAGGGGCAGGATGAAGGCAAATTGTAAGAGTGGGAAAGTATTCTATGGGATTTAAAGTATAACAGAAAGTGAAGAAATAGGAGATCCTTTGGAGAAGTACAGCAATAACCATGATATTTCCCCCAACTAGCCACTGTTTGTGAAAGGTGAAAAAGAGATAAGCCTTATTAGAAGGGGAAAAGAATGTGAGCTGACTTTAGAAAGTAGAGTGCTTGTGTGAGGTTAGATTGAAGAGAAATAGTGCGAGTAAGGGGTAGAAACTGGCATAGTATGTGAGAAAATATAGTTAACCACAACAGTAATAAAGCTCAGAAAGATGGTAAAATGTATTAAGACCAGGGAATGGTGCTGTGTAGGATTTGGGATAACAATAATATGATAAGAAATATATAATCTGGGTAAAAAGAATAAAGTAAAAGACCAAGGGTACGGTGTTACTGGAATATGACTGAGGTGAAAGAAGAAAAATTAAAATGCAATATGAAAGGGAGAATAAAGAAAACAAATCAAACAATGATATCAAACAAAACAAAAAACTAATTAAATGAAAAGAAGAGAAATTTTTAAAAAACAAAAAAATTAACATGCAAGTAATGAAAGATATCAAAGTGAAATTTTTCTCATCTGTTGGTGTTTGCCTTCTAACTTCTTCCTGAATCTGTCTCTGGCTTTCTCACAGCTCCAAGTCTTATTGTCTCATACTTGGGGGTGCAGGAAAAAAAGCCTTCTGCTGACTTTAAATCTGCCAAGTGGGTTTTGCTGGTCTTCCAGTATGCTGCAGGCAGAGCGGGGTTGGGCTTGGTTATTTTACTTTCCTGTGGTTCTGTGAGGATGGGTACTAGGTCTGGGCTACAATAATCACAGGTGCCCAGTTTCTGCCCACACCCTCAAGGCATCGTGCAGCTCACACTGTCCACTCTGTGCATTTGCTCCTGGAAGGCGCCTATAATCCACCTCATTGTGCAACCCTTTGATCAGTCTATTAGGTGCACTGAGTGGGAGAAAACATAGCCTGCTCCCTCTTTGGTGGCCTGGGTGCTGCATGTGCTTGAAGTGCCTTCAGGGCTGCTCTATTCTTCTACTGAAAGAAGTCTCCATGGGCACTGCTAACTCTCTGAGCCCCTGCCGTGCCCCTTTGATCAATCCACAAGGCGACCTGAGTAGGAGCAAATCATACCCACTCCTCCTTCTTTGCTGGCACAGACACTGCATGCATAAGGTCTTTGCACAGTAGCTAGGATCCTCTTCCAAGAGAAGACCCCTGGAGTGTGGCTGGTTGTTCCTAGTAAGCGGCCAGCTTTCCACACAGACCAACTCTCTGACCGGTCCAGAGTCTATCTGGGTCATGGCCAGTCATGGCCCATCTCTTCTCCCATCTCCAGGTGTCATCCAGCTCCCCAATTTCTCTGGTACTGTCCCAGCCAGCAACTGCCATCCCAGCTGGGATAAGCCACCAGCTGCATGTCTCTTACTGCCTCCTTATCCCCTCAGTGACTTTAAGCATCCAGGTCTCTCTTGGCGCAGGTCTGTGACTTCCTTTGCTGTGAGAGGATAGGGAGCCATCCAGTTGCAATCACAGACCTGGTTCTCCTCCAACGCTCCCGTGACTGCTGTGGTCTCTGGCACAGGGCCCAGTGACTTTCCCAATGGCCTACAAAATCCCCTTACTGTCCATTTTTAAGCATCCTCTGCAACATTTGGCTCCCAAATTTCTTATCAGCTGGGATTCTGTTGGCTGTTCACTCTGTTCTTTGGAAGATTGGCTAAGTGTCCCAGCTGGGTGCATGAGCAAGTGGGTTCAGCTCCCACCCACATCATTGCCATCTTTCCTCAACCCCTAGGAAGCTTCCTATTTCTCATTTGATTTTAAATAGCAGCCTTGCTGGATGAAGTAGCCTTGGTTGTAAGTCCTTGTTTTTCATTATTTTAAATATTTCATGCCACTCCCTTCTAGCCTGAAATGTTTCTGCTGAGTAATCAGATGACATTCTTATTGGTGGTCCCTTGCAAGTAACAACATGTTTTTATCTTGCGGCTTTCAGAATTCTCACCTAGTCTTTAAGCCTTGTCATCTTAATTATGATATGTCTCAGTGTAGGACTCTTTGGGTACAGTGTTTTGGGACTCTCAGAGCTTCCTGGACTTGTTTAACTTTTTCCTTCACCAGATTAGGGAAGTTTCAGTCATTATTTCTTCAAATAGGTCCTTGATCCCTTGCTCACTTTTTTCTCCTTCTGGCATTCCCATGATGCAGGTGTTGTTACACTTCATGTTGTCCAAAATGTTTCTTAAGCTCTCCTAATTTTATTTATATTTTTTTCTTTTTGCTACTCTGCCTAGGTGCTTTTTCATACCTTGTCTTCTAAATCACTGATCCAGTCCTCTGCTTCATCTAACCTACTGTTTATTCCTTTCAGTATATTATTTGTTTCAGACATAGCATTCTTTATTTCTGACTGGTCCTTCCTTTATGGTATGTCTTTTTTCATGTTTTTGAGTATCCTTATAATCGTTACTCTAAACTCTCTAACTGATAAATTGTTGCTTCCATTTCATCTTGTTCTTCTTCTGGAGAATTCTCTTGTTCTTTCCCTTGTTGTCTGTTTCTTTGTCTTCTCATTTTGGTTGCTTCTTTGTATTTTCAGCCTGAGATATTAAGCTAATCAGTCATTAAACTGATTACTTGTTAACTAATAAAGCTGCAATCAGCAGCCCAGCCTAAGCTCCACATGGTGGGGCAGAGTAAGTTCTGCAGGCAGGGCTATTGCTTCCCCTCAGGCTGATACACTTGGAGGGGAGTGCTCTACCTAAGACAGATGACCTCTGCACTATGGGGAATGACTCAGCACAGGGATCCTGGCAGCTGTGCCTTTAGTTCTCTCCCAAGCCACCAACCAGAGTCTCTTCAAGCACCTCTAGTCCACTCTGCCCTCCATCTTCTAGATCCTAGGATAAGTGGCTAGAAACAAAATTTTGTGTGCTGTCCCTTTAATCGGCTCTTTGCATCTCCAGCTGTCTCTCCCTGGTAGACAGAAACCCTGCTGCTTTTCATAGCTGGATGTTGTCTGGGTTTCTTTCTGGCTCTGGGGCTGTAGGATGGGGATCCCAGGATGGGGTTTAGACCCCACACTGTTCAGGGGAACCCCTCAGCAGCTGAAATATCCCTCCAGATCTTCAGCTGCCACCCATGGGATCCAAGCCAGGCTTCTCACATTCTCCAAATTCCCTGCCAGTCACCTTGTGGTGAAGTGGTTTCTTCTGTCTGTCCTTGGTTATAAGACTTCTCTCCAGCTAGAGTTCAAGGTGCTTTCTCTATAATTTAGTTGTAATTTCAGATTGGACCTGAAAGGAGATTTGTGTAGCTTCCACTTACTCCTCTGCCATCTTAGATCTCTGCCTATTATATAATTCTGATCAGTTTAATATGTTCCTCTATCCTTTATACTCCTGTGGGACCAGTGATTACATCAAAAGGGAAGATTCTTTTCAAATCCAATAAACAACAAAAAATGTTTTTCACTTCTTTAGGAA
>NW_025333852.1:0-8588 GCF_019186645.2 Phyllostomus hastatus
ATTGAGTTTTATGACAGGAATCTTTTATGATCTCTGTGATCTTGTTTCTTGAAGGTGCAAAGAAAACGTATGTGGAATGAGTACACTGTTGATGGTTAGTGTGATGTGGAAATGTGCCCTTTCATGCTGGTACATCTTCATGGATTCTGAGCAAAGGTTGATTTCAGGCATTTTGGGCCACAAGGGGATCTGGGAAGTCAGGCTATCTCCTGCTGTGAACATCAAGCCAGAAGAGAGGCAAGTCTATTTGAAACCTTTTTAAAAACAATTAGGGAGATAAGGAAAAAATGCAAACATTAAAAATCATTAAGAATAGATGCTTTGAGTAAGACAGCATGATCAGCTAGTTACAGGGTGGTTGTGTTAAAGTAAATCATACACTGAATACATTTGGAAATACAAGTAAGACTTTATGAAAGACCATGCAATTGGGCAATGAAACAGAACACAACACCCCTGATTCAAAGGCTGGGAGATTTTAGAAGAGAAGGAATCATGGGAATCTTTGCTTGTTAATTGACTTTACCCAAAAGCAAAACAAAACTTTTCATAAAATTCTGATAGGATGTCCTTTTTGTTTTGGCTATAAAGGTCCCCCCAAAAACATATGTTTCTACTGGACACAGGAACTCCAGGAAGATTAAAATTCTAAGTAATGGGACAAGGATCTTGAGACACATATTCTTTGTTTCTTAACACTGGCAAGAAGCTTTCAAAAAGACTTATGTGTGTTTCAAAAGGATGGATAAAGGATCAGCAATTACCAACTTGCAATTCAATTACATTTTTAATGAAATTGTATAAAAAAATAGATGACTATGGCCCAGAGACAGAAAGAACCCATCTAAAAGTTTCCTGAATCTGAAGAACGTTAAGTCTTCCAGGTCATAACAAAAATGCTTTCTTCACAGTGGAGAGACTCACAACTAAATTTCTTTCAGCCAAGACCCAGTTTGTATATCTCCCAGTTCCTGAATTTTATAAAGAGGTGTCTGTTCTCAGCAATGTAGGAACAGAGGCAAAATAGCTGAGAGTCCTTGAACAGAGCCAGGATTGCATTTCCCAACAGATTTTACCTTCATATTTCTTTGTGGTCACCTTTCAAATGTTTTTGTTCAAATGTCATATCAAATGAATAAGAGTATTTTTGATCCTACAACATAGCTGCTTTAGTTTGTTTTGTCCAGATTAGTTATTGAAAAGAAACTGACATATACCTCATAGTTTGCTCTGATGCATGTTTTTCTATAAAACATAAGATGGGAGTTTAACAGCCTCTTGAAATTAGGAAGCTTCACACTCCCACTTCTCTTGCAGTCACCCTAGTTTTGGGTGATGCCCTCTTCTCCAAAAGATTCCAAAATAACCATCAGGTCAAACTTAACTCCATAAACAGTGATGTTATTTCTACTTCTGTAGGCATCAGTCTCAACTACAACATTTGAGTGAAAGTTTTTTTTTTGTATTACAAACAATTCCAATTGTATTATATTAATAAAAATGACAAAGCCATACTAGCCTTATACAAATAAGTCTACTGCCATGAAAATAAGAATACTAAAGAAGACATTAGAATTTATGAATTCTAATTCATAAGTTAGAAGTCAAACAGAGAGAAAGAGATCAGAGTTACTACCCACATAGCTGTCTTTTAGCTTATTCTTGTTGTCCATACAGTGTCCAGGTGCTCTTCACATGACCCCTGGAGAAAAATGGAATTTGAATTTCTGCAAGCTCATCACATGTTCCCACTGGTCATTACATGACAACTGCCCATACTCTGAGGGTCTCAGTGTCTCTACACTGTAAAGATGGTGCATCTGAGACCAACCAATGGTGGGATCTGGTGTAAAATGCAACCTTAGGTCAACAACAATGACAATGTCAGCTTTTATTGTTGAGCATTTATTGACTGAGTGAAAGTCTTGTAACAATTTCCCACTTTCACAGCATATCTATTTTTAAAAGGCAAAAGAAATATTCAGATTTTAGTAACTGGTGAGGGAAAAAGGGTCACTCTTATTTTACAACCACTTTGAGGGGCTCACTTTCAAAGAAACTATGGTTTTCATGACATCACACTGATCATTCCCACATCCTTTGTTCTGATAAAGTCCATGGTGAAAGTTCTATAGCCACAGGAGAGCTTCATCTTCTAAAAGAGCTTCAGGATCTCCCTGTTGTACAACCACTGAGTGGAGGTCACACTTGTATAGCAGCCAGCACCACAGTGTCCTTATGCTGTGTGACTGGTGCTGTTGACTGGAAAGTTAGCACACTCACAAGTTCTGTGGGAAACAGAGGATGTGACAGAGAGAGAGTGGTCTAGGGACCTGGTGCTACTGTGTACCTCCAGAAATATTAGCCACTCACTCACTGTCCATATTTAAGTTTGTAGAGGTCACCTGAGGATGGTCCTGATCTCTGCAGAAAAATGATTGGCTTTGTTGAGGTGACAATGTGTAAAGAGAGCTCTGGATATCTTCTCTGACCCAAGATTACCCCCAGACTGAGCCCTGAAATGTTCTCATGGACATCTCAGTACTATCAGCACAGAGAAGTGCTTCTCAGCTTCTGTGTCCTATAACCTAATCATTAGGTGAAATTTTCCTCTTTCATGAACTTTCTTCATCTTAGAATGTATTTCACTTCATAAAATCATGCCGCACTCCTCATGGAAATGTTAGCATATGTGGTTGAGGGGCAGGCCTATATCCTCTGTACATCTCTAGAAACAAGCAAATTTTATAGTTACTGGGAAGGCATTTACCTGGTGTTAAATATTTTATTATTCCATAAAGATAGCCCAACCTGGTCTTCATGACCTTGTATTTGAAAGTTTTACTGAATTTTTTATCAGTTTAAACAAGACTTATTTTCTGACCTATGAATTGAATAACATGCTGAAATGGCCCTCTAGAGAGATGTTTTATGATTTTAGCAAAAGACAAGGACTGTAGGAATAGAAGGAGACTATGTAAGACAGTACAGGCCACACATGAAAACCCATAGTTAACACAGTGCTCCATTGAGAGGTACCAAAAGATTAATAAAATATAGAACAAGGTGAGAGAAACTTTTTTCCCACCTATTCAACATAATACTGGAATCCCTGGATGGAGCAATTTGGCAAGTAGATGACATATTGGGTATTCAAATTGGAAAAAGAAGAAAACTGATCTCTTCAACAGACAACTTAACCTTGTATGTAAAAAAAACACTAGAGATTCTGTCCTCCACATACAAAAATACTAGTGAAAACTAGTACAATCAACAGTGAGCATCATTCTTATTTCTTTCTAATGATCAAACCCAAAATGGATTTAAGAAAACAGTTTCATTTCAAACAGCATCAGAAATAATGAAATACTTAGAGAAAAATGATCCAGGTATGTGGAAGATGTATGCACTGAACCTACCACATTTTCTGGAAAACAATGAAAGATTAAAAACAAATAAGTAGAAAAACATCTATATTTATGGATTGAAAGATTTCCAATCATCTACACATTTGATACAATTTGTATCAAAAACCTAACTACACACTAAGCTCCAAAGACATCCGGCCTCTACCCCCTTCCAACAGGGACCCCAACAACCACTGCCAGGCTCCTCCTCAGTCCCACACAATGAAATTTTGTGGGCACTGACTGCCTGTTGCAGACTCAGGATGAGAAGACTTGGGCTACTGAGGAAGCCACATTTTGCATTCTACGGGGCTTCTGGGCAAAGCTCAATCTGCCTGACCCAGACTCACCTTGGGAGAAGAGCACCAACAACCTTGCCCTGGTCTAATACAGACACTGAGAACTTTAACTTGCACTCAGAAAACTGACATCCCTGGACTGGAGCCTGTGCACACCTGCACACCAGCTTGCCCACTTTTCTTACCACATTGCCCTTCTTTGATCTGCCTCTGTGCCCCTAACTGCTTCAGTCTCCACTATCATTTCCCTCCTCCTCCCCAGCAATCAGCCAGACTGCACAGACCACATGCCCTCTCCTTCCTGTCTTTCTAGAAATTTCATCCCTCAGTGGCTGGTAGTCTTTTCCCAAACCTTGTTGTTCCACTTATCCCTTTCCCAGCATCCCATCTCTCATTTCCCTGGGGCCATCAGGTCCCACAACTTGGGCTACTGTGCCCTTGGGAAATAAGTAGGAGCATGTTTCTCTGGTTACCTCTGTTTAGGCATCCATTCTCTCTTCTCCCCCGCTCCTGCACACCCACTCCACTCTACCACCCTGTGCTCTTACTTGTTTTAATGTTGTTTTCTTTGTTTTTCATCTTATGTATACAAGAGCACACCCTGAGTCATTAATTCCCCAAATAAAATATTTGGTTTCAGTATCAAAGACACTTGTGAGATTTCAAGGACCTTATTCTTTGTTTTCCACAAAGTCATCTTACTACTCAAGACCATACCCACATTTGGAAGAATTGCTCCCTTTTTTCCCCACCCAAACTTTCCAACTCCAGTGACTCTCTCCTTATTGACTTCCCCCACCCAAACTCAACCTTATCCACAATATGGGGTTCTCACATCTTCATGAAAACATGCACCACTCCCTATTCCTTCTTCATTCTCTTCCTCCTAAACCAAGATAACAGCACTTACTTCTCTCTCCACCCTGCTTTTCTAATCACTACAATTTTCTTCTATTTCTGGCAGGACCTTACCTTTTATATCCCCTTTATGTAAGGATATACCTTACCTTATATCCCCTGGAATCCCCCTTTTTTCTAAAGACCACACATGTCTAGGATTTTGATCTATGGTCAAAATTCAACCAGAGCCAACAAAGCTCAAAATAACCCAGAAAGTAGCATCTATTTTCCAATATCGTGTATCCTGTCTGTGAACTTCTTGAAACAGACCCATTGAGTTTATGAAAGTGCAAACAAAAGCCAAGATTGTGTTCTGTATTGGGGGTGTATCCCACAGGTCTCTGAGTGGTCAAAGGACAGTGAAGGCAATGGGTTCACATGACCAAGACTGCACCCCATTGTCTTTTTAAGTAGTCATTATGTTCCACAGAATATAGTCTGTAGTCACAGTCAAAGTTCTATTACAGAATCTCTTTGAAAGATTTGTGTTTCTTCTCCTTCACATGTGAGGTAAAAGTGCATGTAGAATAGGAACAATGTTGGTGGTTAGGGTTTGTCATTTTCCACACATGAAATTTGCTCAGTGTTCCTGCCAATGTTAGTGAAAAGACCTTAATGATTCCCTTTGTCCTGATATGACACCTTGAGTGGGTTGTGGGGGAAATTTCAGATAAAGGATGAAAGAATGAGCAGATGGTCACCTGTGTGTCTCCAAAGTTCATTTGGGTGGATAAGGCATTGAGCCTGTCTACACACTCCCTAAGAGCCCTGGAGGCCAGTTTCCTTAATGGGCATCACTGTGCTGAAATCCTGCTGTGGATCTGAAGGATGCTCCTCCCTTGTCAGATTCTCTGGAGAAATCTGTTTTTGCCTTTCTATCCTCTGGAGGCTGTTTTCTCCCTTGTCTCAGGTTCCCCTCTCACGTGCACCTTTCCTCCTCTGCTCCCATGGTCATGTCTCCTTTTTTATTTTATCATTTGATCCCCTGCTAACTGTTTCTCTATATCATCAACATACAAATAATTACATGGAGGGACTACCCAGAAAATTCAAAGTAGTCTTTCCATCTTACCACCTGTAACATCTTCACACACCCCAAGTATCTTCTGCACAATATAATTCTCACGGGATCCAGTATGTGACTCAGGATATTTTCAGGGGCCAATGATTGTCTCCATCACCATATTCAAAGAACTTCAAAATGTAAGCATATTTTCTTCATATTTTAAAAAACTTTCTGAATCTACCCTGTTGCAGCCCTGTGTACTTCAAGAAGGTAAATATTTTCCTCACAGTTGCAGCTCCTCATTCCCCCTACCCTGAATAAGTGTCCCATTGCTTACCTTTCTTTTAAACATTTGTGTTGTCAAGCATCTCCCCAGACACTCTGGTGCCAGGGTGGTGCCACCCTGGAATAAAACAAAGCTGGGCACTGGCGCACAGGCTCCTCAGCCCAGAGCATTTCCTAATGTGTAAAATTACTTTGTCAGATCTGTCATTTTATAATTAGCCAAGTCTTCAAGTCTGGTGTCATTCCTGGAACTGCAGCTAACAGATGCCTTATGTCTTGTATAGATTCACTCATTTTGTTTATGAAAGACAAAACTTTAGAATTTCAACTGGACAATTTGACTGCATCTCTCATGGATGACTTTCAAATAGTTGTGACAAATTAGTGATATGTCCAATGAACCAGTCATGAACTTCTTTAAAACAGATGCTTTCTATTGGAGAAGGTTCTTATTTCTTATGAAATAAAAAGGTTTTATTTGAGCTAGAGTTGGCAGAAAGAAGAGGATGGACTACAGAATACCGTCAGCCATGGTGTGATCAGATGGTTAAACCAGACAAAACAAAAGCTGGAAAAGAATCTAGCTTTCTAAATCTCCTCTCACAGTTCCTGCATCTAAACCCTCCAAAGCTCTGTCCTGTCCTTACCTCAGGGAGTTTTAAGTGAGCTGTGAAAGCAGTATCAACCCCTCCAGAGTGCTGAGCATGAATATATCCCAGGAGAAAAAAACACACAAGACATGTTTAGTGTTGTTAAACAGTCCATACTACTAAACACTATCTACAGATTCAATGTACACATTGTAATCCCAATGTCATTTTCTAAGGAAATGGAAAACATCATTCTCAATTCATATGATATTTCAAGAGACCCTGAGAAGCCCAAAAAACTTTTAAATAAATCAAATTTAGAAGCTTGTGTTTTCAGATTTCAAAACACATTATAAAGCTATAGTATATATAAAGTCTCTCACATACTCAGATTTGAAAAAAAAACAAAGATTCTTCATTAGGGTAATTGGGAAGGCAAAATGGGGTGTTATTTTTTAATGAGTATGTATTTTCAGTCTTACTGATGAAACATTGCTAGAGATCTCTTTTGCTTCAAGGAGAATATATATACCACTACTTATCTGTACACAGATTCTTGGTTCATGATGGTAAATTTAATGTTATGTGTTTTTAATGCAATTAAAAATCTATTTGAAGGAAAATATTGGGATAAAGAATGCCAAGACTTTTGAGAATATTCTGCCTCAGGAGAAGAAGTTCTGGGCATAACAAATATAAACTAGAGCCCTGCCTGGTGTGGCTCAGTGGACTGAGCATGAGCCTGGGAACCAGGGGCTTGCTGGTTCGATTCCTGGCTTGGGCACATGCCTGGGTTGCAGGCTTGGTCCCTGGTGCAGTGTGTGTGAGAGACAGCCACACATGGATGTTTCTCTCCCTCTCTTTCTCCTTCCCTTCTCCTCTCTCTAAAAAATGGATAAATAAAATATTGAAAATAATAATACAAATAAATAAATATAAATTCAATGTGGTTTGTAGATTCACTTCCAGTTTCAAACATTTTATTTAATTTCAGTTGGTGTTGGAGTCTCTGAGCCCTAAAGAGCCCATGATGGCAAAGGAGGCTCAAAGATCCAATGATTCACAGTAGCTTAAGGGCCTAAAAGTGAGAGGGGAAAGATCTGGCAGATGTGAAAAGAATGGTCAAAAAGTTTGAGTGTAGTAGGGCATACAAATCAGAAATTCAGGGAACAGAAAGGTCTATGGTACAAATTAATGGACCGATAATGTCAGGGATGATGAGGATGAAGACACCTTAGATGGGCTGTGTTGGGACATTCCCAAGTCATTTTCCCTGTGTGGCCATTGAAGCTCTTTTTGTGTTTAAAAATCTTCTACCTTTTCTGAAGACATGAAACTGAGTTAGAAGTCTAATGAATCATGTAGTCTATAGCAGAAGAGGAGGAAGGAGAAGAGTTATCCATGTCATTCACTGTTTTTTAAGACAAACGGAGCATTTTAAGGGGCACAAACAAGGTCTCATATGATCAACTCTCTCCCATGAGCACACTTCACCTGAGGGCACCAATAAAACCTCTCAGAACACCTGACAGACATGAAGTCACACAAATAAAGCCAGGGAACAGGTTTTCTTTTCCTTCTATTTTTGTTTTTGAAAATCAATCACTCTTACCATCATTAGAGGCAGATGGTGCACATAGGACATTCTTTATTCTGTGTTCAAATGTACTATTAGCACTCACATTCAAGATAAATATTTTAAAATATTTTATCATGGTAAAATATACATAATATAAATTTACTATTTTAAACATTTTAGGGTGAAGGTCATTAGTATTATTTTTATATACTTTTTACAAAAGATTTTTATTTATTTATTTATTTGTTTATTTATTTATTTATTTTAGACAGAGGGGAAATGAGGGACAAAGAGGGAAAGAAACATTAATGTGTGGTTGCCTCTTGTGCATCCCCTGTTGCGGTCCTGGCCTGCAACCCAGGCATGTGCCCTGATCTGGTATGTGCCCTTATCAGTGCCAATTGGTGACCCTTTGGTTCACATGCCAGCGCTCAGTCTAAGGACTCACACCAGCCAGGGCTCATTAGTATTAAGTACATTCACATTGCTGCACAACCAGTACTGTACTTCAACATTTTGCCA
>NW_025333853.1:0-2568 GCF_019186645.2 Phyllostomus hastatus
AATTGAATATTATTCAGCCATAAGAAAGCAAGGAAATCCTTCCATCTGTGACAACATGGATAAATCTGGAAGTCATTTGATCGTTTTTATATGTGGAATCTGAAAAAATTCATAGAAGAAGAGGTCATACTTGCAGTTACCAGAGGTGGAGTGGGGAGAAGGAATTGGGGGAAGGTGGTCAAAAGGTACAAACTTTCAGTTATAAGGTACATAAGTACTAGAAATATAATGTACAACATGAAAATTATAGCTAACACTGCTATGTGCTATATAAAAATAGTTGTTATGAAAGTAAATCCTAAGAGTTCTCATCACAAGGGGAAAATGCTTTTCTTATTCTTTATCTTTTCTGTTTTTTATGTCTATATGAAATGATGAATGTTAGCTGAAACTATTGTGTAAATCCAAATATCATGCTGTATGCCATAAGTGTATACAGTCATGTATGTCAATTATTTTTCAGTAAAACAGAGGAAAAGAGAAAAAAATCAATTTCTCGCCCACTAGAAAACATCTTTGCTCCTATACTAAGAGGGAAAAGTAGGAAAAAGGTAAGTCTCAGTGGTAACACACTAGGCCAGCCCCCTTATATCCTCTTTGTTCCTCATGTCAACTCACTGAAATAGCTATTCAATTTTCAATATATATGTAAAAACAGGTTCATACAAATATAATAATTTTCTTATTCAATCTTCACAAATTTCTTGAATATATATGTGGGGAGACACCAAAAAACATAATTTATTTATAAAAATTGTGTGTATATTCTTACATGTTTAAACTTCAGTCACCTTCAAAGATAATAATCAAAGATGGCAGTGAGGTAGGAGCAAGTGGATTCCACTTACCCCTACAGATGGGAGAAAAACCTAGCCAATCTATGGAGGAACAGAGCAAACAGCCAACAGTACCCCAACATGTATGAAGATAGGAGACCAAAAAGTGTAGTGGACATTGAAAAACCAGATGGTAAGGAGAGTGCTTCAGGACAATAAGGTCCCTGGGACTAGGACACCTGCAGGGTCTACCACAGGGTTCTCGGGAGAGAGCTGGGTCAATGGCTCCCTCCCTGGCCAAGCAAGTTTTGAGCAGGACTGGGAGAGACCTGGTTGCTTGAAGTCGCAGAGAGGGGAATAAGGACTAAGTGGCAAACACACAGGGGCTGTGAGCACCCACAGAGTCTGTGGACACTGGCTGGGGAGAGTTGAGAGCTGGGCCATGACGAACCCTGAAATGGATAGTCCCTGCTCTGGGTGGGGAATTGGGCAGTGTGAGAGGCCAGGCCTCTGTATGGAGCAGCAGGCTTGAGTAGGAGGAATTTCTCAAAAAGAAAAAGTGAAAAAAGAGACACTGTTTGGGGAATTCTCCTGCAGCAGCCACTATGGCCTCCTCCCTACCCAGCTGGGCAGCACTCCTGAGGTAGAAGGCCCTGAGCACCCCCATAGTTCTGGGAAGAGAGTGCACCTGAATCTGAGGGACCAGAGGCAGCCTGGCCAGGTGAGCACACCCACAACCTGGGGAGAGTGCGCTCTGCAGAAGGCCCTGAGCCCAAACCTGTAACACCGAGGAGAGTGCATTTCTGAGGAAGGTCAGGATCCCACACCCAAGACCCTGAGGAGAGTGCACCTGAGGTTGACTGAGTGGGATCAGGAAGGGAGAAAATCGAAATCAATTGCCCCTCAGCCTGCTGCAGCCAGCAAGACCAGCAAAACAGGTTTGGCCAGTTTGAAACTAGCAAGAGGCTTTTTATTTTTAAAGTAATTTTTTAAAAGATTTTATTTATTTATTTTTAAAGAGGGAAGGGAGAGAGAAAGAGAGAGAGAAACATCAATGTGCGGTTGCTGGGGTCATGGCCTGCAAGCCAGTCATGTACCCTGACTGCGAATCAAACCTATGACACTTTGGTTCACAACCCGCACTCAATCCACTGAGCTGTGCCAGCCAGGGTTTAAAGTAATTCTTTATTTTTTATTTTTATTATTATTTTTTATCTTTCAATTCCTTTTTCCTCCCTTTCCCTCTTTCTTGTTGTAGTCCTCTTCCTTTCTTTCCAATTTTATCCCTTCTATCTTCCTTCCTTTTCTTCTTCTTGTTTTTTAAATACCGAGAAGTGAGACAAAAAAACCTGGAACTGTGAAAAGACCAGAGTTGGACCCAAAGAGGGGACATCCCAACAGCTGAGACACTGAGACAAATTTCACTTTGCTATTACAGAGAACCTGCAAATTATTGCTTATTTGTATTATTATTTGTTCATTATTCTTACATCTTCTATTTTTTAAAGATTTATTTATTTATTTATTATTTTTAGAGAGGGAAGGGAAGGAGAAAGAGAGGGAGAGAGAGAGAAATAAACATCAATGTGCAGCTGCTGAGGGCCATGGCCTGCAACCTAGGCATGTGCCCTGACTGGGAATTGAACCTGCAATGCCTGGATCACAGCCCACGCTCAATCCACTGAGCTATGCCAGCCAGGGCACATCTTTTATTTTAATAGCATTTTTGTATTCCTCTTCTTCTGTTTAGTCTTCTTTGCTTGGCTGGTTAAATTGTATTGTTTGACAGGTT